>NW_020200999.1:9497-85930 GCF_001531365.2 Cynara cardunculus var. scolymus
TTTAAGAGTTTTTAAGAGTTTAAGAGTTTTAAGAGTTTTTAAGAGTTTTAGCCAAATGCTTTATAATATAGTATAGATATATATATATATATATTCGAAATTTAATTATATATTCAAATTTATATTTTATTTAAAAATAAAAATATTATCCTTTTCTCAAAATAACATAAAAATCGAGATAAATCTTACTGCATTACGCGAATACCTTTCTAGTTAAAATAATACATCAACTCTAAAAATTGAAAACAAATCTTAAATACAGATAAAATGCAATGAACAAATATTAAAAATATTTATCACTTTAAAGAAAAAGCAAAATAAAGAAATAAAAATGTTGCATCTTAAAATTTGAAACTGAAAAGGAAGGAAGAGGGATAAAAACAAATAAATGTTAAGTTTTCTTCCATAATGATCAGATTTGAATATAATAAAAATAAAGGAATAAATTGAGATATTTAGGATAGTTTCATCTTCTTTGCTTGTTGGAAGTCTTGGTTTGCTTTCTTGGTCCCCATCATAATTAGCTTTTTCTCATCTTTTACCTCTCACATCCATGTCTTCAAACATTTTAAAAAAAATTGGTGTAGAATGTTTTTGGATAGAATAAAATCTGTTAAAAGAAATTTAACTTTGAAGAAATTGTAATGGAATGTTATCAGGTTTAACTACTTGTTTGGTTGACAGACATTGAGATGAAATCTATTTAAAATTTGAAACATGTCTGTTTGGTTCACATAATGTAGCTTTGAAATTTGAATGAAATATTGGTCAATGACCAAAATACGAATTTGGCCAATGAAATTCAGCATTCTAATTCCATCATATTTCTTTAGAATCTGCAAACCAAACACCACCTTAAGATTGACACAAAAAGTCATCTTCAAGGCATTAACTCCAATGGTCAAGTCTTCTTCAAGTCATCTTCCGACAACAACCATTGGAGATGTTCTTAGCATCAAAAAAGTAAAGTTAAAGACCATCTTCAGTTCAACATTAAAAACACAAAAATAGAGTTATTTTATCTCAAACCCAACACAAACACTAAAAGGAAATAGAGTTTTAAAATGTTACCTTGTATATTTGGAAGTCAATAAAATAAGTTTCTAAAAATATATATTAATCAACTTTTCTGAATATATATATATATATATATAAATTAATAGTTTAATACATTAATAAAATAGTCTAACAATAAATATATATTATTTTATTATTAAAAACGTTCTTAGTGCTTTTTTAGTATGGTTCTAGTGGGATTTTTTAGTGTTCAAGCGACCAACCACTTTTAATGTTTTTAGTGTTCTTTATTTAATGGTTGGGTTGAAGATGTTATAAGAAGCTAAAACCTTGATCTAGGGTGCTTAATGTAGAGGCACTTGCCAACTTTACAAGTACATCTTTCTGTAAAGTTTATTACTACTTTTCTATATTCAAATCTATTATCTAATAATTAAATAAAAATTAATCGGAGGGGTGAACGGAGACCCTGTGCGGCAGCACCATCGGCACCCCCTCAGGGCGGGCTCCAACAACGTGGCTTGATTCTCCTTTATATGCGGTCTCGTGGGTCTTTCTTGGCTTTGTCTCTTTTCTCAGTGTTGTCTTCGTTTTCGATGGTGTTGTTTCAGTCTGTTTTTTCTTGTAAAAATATTCTCCTCTTAGATTATCATATTGCTATATACATACACTCTTATATTTTTCTTAATACTATTGCCTAATAAAAAACGGAGAACAAAGCCTTTTTCGAATAAGACAATTCATTTGGGACCTGGGGCGTAGCCAAGTGGTAAGACAACGGGTTTTGGTTTGAGACGTTACAGGTGCTCTTAATGTTACTTCAAAAATAAAATAGCACGTCTTTTTGTCCGGTCCTATCTTATCTTATACGTATTAATCATATCCTTAAACGACCAGATAAAAATTTCTATCGAAAATGCCCTTAATTAAGTTGCATATGCCAAATTCTACTCCTATAAAAGTTTTGTGGATTATAAGAAAACAAAAGTTAAAAGAGAAAGTTGATAATATGACAAATAAAAGTTTGGAAGAAACTACCGGAACTTTGTCTCCTTGCGAAGCCCATCTGCTGGATATTCTCCAAATGTTATGTTATTAATTGACTAATTGATTCAAATCACTAAGGCAATTAATAAATAGATTGACTGGTAAAGTCACAGTTCAATGGATTTTTTTTGGTACAATCAAACAAAATATACGGTAGGTTTACATCGGTATCGATATAGGAACGATATCTATTCCATTGAGGAATGCGGTACATTCGTCTTGATTGAGGTAGAAATTCCTCCTAAAACGAGGATCACGATGGGGTTTTAAGGACGGAGACAGGGTCCCCAATAGTTAAAAACCAAGGCCGCGTAATTTGATCCACAATTTGTCCTGTCCTCGTACTTATTATTAGGTGTATTATTTATAAAGGATTAAATTTAGTATATTTTAGGTTTATAAAGGGTGTTTGATACAACACTTTGAATTTGAAAAAAATCACTGATTTCGTTAAAGATGTGGTAAGAATGTGATCATATTCTTTCACGGGGACGGAAATTGACGATTGGAGATGGGGATGGATATTGGGTCCCTGCCACATTCCATATAGGGGTGAGCAACATAACCGGGTACCTACTTGCGGAACCAGAACTGCCATGGAACTGTCGATTCCGGAACCGGAACCGATATGAGTGGTTATGGTTCCTAAAATATGGAACCGATTGAGAATGGTTCCCGTTCTCAATTTTTCAGAACCGTTACCCGCCGGGTACTCGTCAAGACCGGTTCCGGGACCGGGTATCTGGAACCGGTGACTACCCTGAACCGGACCGGCGTGTACCCGGTATTTTTCTATTAAAAAAATAATTAATTTTTTATATATAATTTGTGCAGTTTTTTATGTAACTTGTGTAGTTTTATGTTAAATATATGTGCAATTTTTTATATAATTTGTGCAGTTTTTTTTATATAAATATGTGCAGTTTTTTACAAGTTTGTGCACTCAATTATTCACAGGTACCGTACGAGGTTGAGGATGCGATGAATATGCAAGAAGTTGAAACGAGATTCAGAATTTGTGATAAAATGATTCGTATTTTTTGAAATTGTGTGTTTAATTGGATTCGCAGTATGTAATCGTTAAATTTTGAACATTTACAATTATAGTATGTAATCGTTAAACTTTCAACATTTATTATTAGTTTATTATAGTTTGTAATCGTTAAACAATATTTGTAACCATTTAACGGTATAATTTTTATTCTTGTTTATTTATTTAACGTTTTGGCAATGTTTTTTTTATTTGTAAATAACAAATTTTTATATTTTAGAAAGCGGGTTGATTCCGGTTCCAAAAATTCAAGAACCGCTCTAACCGGTTCCGGTTCCAATATTTCAATAACTGTCGATTCCGGTTGCGGTTCCTGTCAAATAGAGCGGGTACCCGTCTATGCTCACCCCTAATTCCATGTATAAGTCTATATAATTAATATTTTGAAGTAATATATGATAACGTTACGTTAAATTATTAGAATAAATTAAAAATTTTCATTGAGTATTTTTGAAAAATGTTATATTATTTTTCTATAAACATTTTTTTGAAGTGCACTAAAAATATTAATAAGATGATTGTAACAGAATAATGAATATAGAGAGAACGAAAAAAAATGTACATTCTCATTAATCATAAGCCATTTAAAATAGTATGAGTTTACAATGAAAAGGAAACATACATTATAGTAAACTCTAATACTTGGAAACTATTCTTTCAATCACTTTCTTTTTTATGAAAGCACATAATCCTTCAACACTCCCCCTTGTGTTGAGTGAAAGGGGTGATGGTGCATAATTGTTGCCTCATTAAAACCTTATGTTGATTATCTCTCTCAGTGATTTGATGATAATCCATTTTTTTACCTTGTACGAAGTATTTATGTTTCTGTCTTTCCACTTCCAGCGATCATCATTGAGTCTGTTCAGTGATCGCTGAGAACATGTAATGTAAATCAATCAGCGACAACAATACTTCAAGAAGACAAAACTCACACCAAATAACCTTCAGCGAAAGTCGAAGACTGAAACTGAATATTAGAGACTGGCGAGTTCATGATCTGAAGCGGTATTCAGTGATTACGACCTGGTCTACACATGTGTGAAGACTTCTCAAGCTTCAGCGAATGCTGAAGAGACCTTCAGGTTATTCCAATATTCAGCGATCAAAAGAAGCTTGTTGAGCATGATTGTTTTTGTCTTGTCCTTACACACACAAAGGACAAACCCATACCCTTTTTAGAGCATAGTACGATACAGAGTCGATTAGTTGACTCTACTACCCACCAACTCCATGAAATGATGTCTGCTCATGAACAGGCTTTTGTACTATTCACTGTAGCAAAGGACAAGTCTTTCTGTAAAGGCTTGACGCATGTTCAAACCCTACTGCATTGCATTAAATGTGCATTTAATGCAATGAGTATAAATAGATGTGTTCTATTTCCATGCAGAGATACTCATACTCTTGAACCCTAACTCTTATGTTCATACGTGAAAGAACACACATCTAAGAACACAATATGCTTATCTTCAAAAGCAAGTTAGAATTCCTTTTAAGTATTGTAAATAGTTCTTACCCAGAAAGAACTTACTTTCTTCTAAGTCTTAAACAACAAATCATTTCTCTTTGCTAAGAATTAGTGTGTAACTTAGATTGTTTAGATAGGTTATCTTTACCTTATCTTTCAACAAACAATCTTGTAAAATTTGTATTGATCATTCTTTATCAATATACATTTTAAATTTGAAAAGTTTACTGTGTTTGTATTCACCCCCCATTTCTACAAACTATTATACACATCTTGTAGACCCTAACATGACCAACACCTTACATCAAAGAAACAAAACCTATTGGGAAAAAATAAAACCTTGGGTGAAGAAAAGAGCACAACTCATCAATAGTATATGTTTAGTAGACACCTCCTTTTGTCCATTACTCCCCCTAATAGGCATTAATCAAGGAAATTTAGAAAGTGTTTGCATTTCAATGTCTTCCACATGTTTCTTAAATATAGCTTTGGGCAGTGATTTGGTAAACAAATCTATCACGTTTTCCTCAGACCTTACTTCATTCACTTGAATCTGGAGGAGAGTTTGCTATTAGTGATTCTAAAAGATTTAACAAAATATGATTTGTATTATCACCTTTGACATATCATACCTGCATTTGTTTACTACGAACAACGTTATCTTCATACATGCATGTGGTGTTTTTAATGGTAAGAACTAAACCACTCACTCTTCTGCCATGTGTAATGATAGTATTTAAGTATATACAAACTTGAAATTGTTTCATGTAGAGCAATAAATCTCATAATGGGTCGAGGAGGCAGCTACAAGGGTTTGCATGGTTGAATTCATAACATTCATCGTGTTCCCTATGGAAACACCTTATCTAATTTGGGAACGACATTTATACGATTCAGAAATATACTAAATATCAGCAAAACCTACTAAGACATTTGCTTGGTATCTTTTATAATAAATGATAGTTGTCGCTTACATTATTTTTAGGTATTGAAATTCCATTATCAATTCCATTTTACTTTGTTTAGAATAAGCCTGAGTTAATGGTTCCTTTTAGATATCTTAAGGTATTCTTGATACCATTCCAATGACATTGTGTTGACATTGCTAAATCTAGCTAACAAGTTCATTGAGAATACACTATACGGTTAAGTGCATTGTGCTAAGTACGGTAATGCACCTATTGTACTTAGATCGGGATTTCTAGCTCCCAACACCTTTTTGTCATTATCCTTTTGACAAAGTGGATCTTTCCTTATATCCAACATTTCAACCGATCATGAGAGTGCTAGCCAAATACAATTTGTCTGTATTAAATTACGTGATTATTTTCTAGATAGATACGGATCAGTGGAAAAATATTCCACAAGCTCGGTGTCTTAGCTCAATTATCTAGTAGGCAAAACTGAGCTTTCCCGAGATCTTTTATCATAAATTTAGATTTCAAGTAGCTTATTGTTTATGTTATTTCATCAAGGGTGTCTATTATGTTTATACCATCAACATATAAAGCAACTATTAAAAACTATTAAAATCTGGAACTCGTTTTACTTGAAGGCACGCAAAGGCACAATTCATCATTCTTATAACACATCCGAATTCAAGTATTCACTTATGCCGGTACACCATATCCACCTGAATTGCTTTAATCCATAAAGTGGGTATTTCAATTTACTTGTGTGATAACCCAGTTCTGGTTATATAAATTGAGGTAATTTTTAAAGTTTGGGTAAGTCATTCTTTTAAGGTGATTATGTGTTGTTGTGATTATGTGATATATCTACCATGATGCATGTATTCATGTATATGTGTATATGTGAGTGTGAGGTGGATTTTATTTATTTAAAAGTCCACCACCTGTTTTAGAAGGTATAAAAAGGAGGAATTTTTGAAAGGCAATCTTCACTTGCTATTTTTGGAAAGAAGAGTGTAAAGAGAGAAAGTAATCTGAGTGTCTTGTGTGAAGAAAAGTGTGTGATTTGCTAAAGCTGTAGAATTGATCAAAGTTGGAAGTTAATGTTGTGTGATTCATCTTCAATTCTTATATCTAAGGCGAGTTTTACAAAAGGTTTTGAATCTGAATATGATGTTTTTGATAGTATGTTGTTCTACATGAAGATAGTTAGGATTAAAATGTTGTATGTATATATTCTAAGGTTCTTATGCATGGTCCGATGAGGATCTTTATCAGACATTGTGTTGTCCGATGAAAGACTCTTATCGTGCAAGGTAGTGTCCAATGAGGACACTTTTGTTTTTAGTATTGTCCGATAAGGACCTTTATCGGATAAAGCCTTGTCCGGTGAGGACCTTTATCGGACAAGGCATTGTCCGGATTGGGTATCTTATCGCTCAAGTATTAGTCGGATTGAGTATTTATGATTTTAAGTGTTGACCGTATTGGGTGATTCATCGGCCAATGCTTTGTCCGGCGAGGATGCTTATCGGACAAAGCATCGTCCGAATTAAATGCTTATTATTATAAGTGTTGACCGATGAGGATGTTATTCATAACGTTGACCGGTGAGGGCGTTTTATCGCCCAAGTGTTGACCGGTGAGGGGTTCATCGCCCAAGTCTTATCTGGATTGGGTATTCATCGCCCAAGTGTTGTCCGATGAAGTGTTGACTGACGAGGGCAGTTCATCGGCTACGTGCTGTAGGATGAAGGGCAGTCATCAATCAAGTGTTGTCCAATAAGGGTTGTTATCACCTAAGCTCTTTCTTTCAGAAGTTGTTTTAAATTGAGAAAAGTACTGTTGCTATCAAAGATGTTGAGAAATGTAAAACTATTTTTGAAAGCTGATTTGAGATAATATTGGAATTGGGTTTTGAACTATGAAAGTTTTTGATATAAGGTTTCTAAGATGAAACTGTTTTTGAGGCCATTATTGGATAAACTAACAGATTTATCTGAATTTTATGAGAAAATAAGGGTGACATATCAAGGAGAGGTGTATCTTGGGATAAGGGTGGCAATTGTGAGATTTGTGTTACATTTATAACTCTTGTTGTCATATCCATAAGATGCGATAATTCAGAGTTAACATTTCTTTGTGATATGAAGACTTGGAATTATTGCTCTTATTGAAATAATAACAATGATGTTATTGAGAAGGTGGGAAATGGCTTATAGCTAGAGGCATTAATTGCCCGTGTTTCAAATAAGCAAATGTTTTTGGATACCAGATATTACATTGTAACTGTTCAAAAGAGTAAAGATTTGATATAAAACCCGGAGGGTCTTTGGTTATTATTAAATTAAATTTTCTTTTGAGTTCAAAACAATTCTTATTTTAAAAGCTTTAGTTAATAACCAAGAGCTCTGGTTGATGGTATTTCTTTATATCATTCTGAAAGTTGAGATTATAAGCTCTAATCTTTATGAGATTTAAAATCTTTGGGAATCATGTACCAAATGACTATGGGGACCTGAGTGGTTATATTTTCTGTGTGGTAAGAAATGCATTTATATCTTGTAATTTGTTTGAATTATTGAAATTATATTTTATCAAAGTTGTTGGATATTCAGATGTGATTTTTAACAGGTTTTGGTGATGTTCACCCTGTAATTGCAAAGAAAGGGGATTTCTCACTAGACCTCAAGGTCTAACCCTCATTTTGTGTTTCAAAAATATGCATTGCAGGTCAGGCTATGTCCAGGGATAAGGGGAAGGGGAAAATGTGAATTATTTTCCTATTGTGCTTAACTGTTCTATGAAGATCAGCTTGATATTTGATGGATTTTGGAATACTTGTTATTTATACAAGTGGTGTACAAGAATGTTACTTTTGGAATTTTTGGGTTGTAAATTCTGTAATATAGCTTATTGTACTGTTGGGACCGAAGATGTATTATTTGTATTTCTTGATATATGAAATACATGTTTATATGCAAATGTGGAATGTGAGGTGTTACAACTTGAGAATGCACTTTGTGGTTTTAAGTTACTTGACTTAGGTAATGTAAGGCCATAATGAATTTTCATACATATCGCTAAATCTAGATCCCTATAAAGATATGTAGTAACCATATCCATGAACTGCATTTCCAGCGCTTTAGCAACTATTATGTTAATTAAATTGTGGGACGTTTCAAGTTCCATCATGGGAGAAGTCTCCTTGTGGTCAATCCAGGGCGTTGTGAGAAATCATGCACCAAAAGGAGAGCCCTATAGATTAGGACTTCGTTATTGTCATTATGCTTTTTGACATAGAATCATTTATGTCCTACAGGCTTTACACTTGGTGGGTTAGCACTACCAGATCAAATACCCGTTCTTTTGTTAAAAAGTATAATTCTTTTCGGATTGTTTATTTCCATTTAGGTTAATATGCTATTTGTTGACATTTTTCAACTGAGCATAGCTCATTATCATTGTGCTCTATCATCTTATGAGTAATTAGGACTTCATTATTCTCATTATGCTTTCTGACATAGAATCATCTATGTCCTATGGGCTTTACACTTAGTGGGTTAGCACTACCAGATCAAATACCCGTTCCTTTATCAAAGAATATAATTCCTTTTGGATTATTTATTTCCCTTTAGGTCAATATGCTCTTTGTTGACATTTTTCAACTGAGCATAGTTCATTGTCATTGTGAATATAATATCAATGGGTATTTATGGTCTGTTCATCGACTCATATGTACTCTCATAATTAGTTTGAGATTTCTTTCTTCTTTGGAATCAATTGTAACTTTAGAGCGTCCTCCAGTAATGATTCATGGACATAGTTATTTTTTTAGAGACAATCTCATGAAAGGTTTTTATGTATTGATGATAAATGGTTGTGTCTCCCTTTCTATTCCTTTATAAGGGTATCTATCAAACAAATAGCTTCCATCATTCTCTTTGGTAGCTATGACCTCCGCACGTCCACTATGTATGATTGCAACGTACTTTCCAATGTTTGTACCACTGTTAGAGACTTTAACCTTATAGGTATATTTGCAAATCCTATTTGTGATGTTGTCACTTTTTGAACAATGTTAAATGTATTAGGTATCGAGTCTGATTCATTTTACTTCAACTTTACATATGAAGTTTAGGGATCAAAATGATACAGAGTGGGAAAATTCCATGACGGTTCCTATCATTCCTTTGGAAAATACTTTTTTCCTACCTCCCCCTAACAATGGGAAGACTGTAATTAAAGTGATAATTTGCAAATTACGCAGTATAAAGATCACATGCAAAAGGTTTAAATAGCATATAATTGTTGGAGATTTATGTCGAACGTATATATTTAACCATTTTAAGACCCATTTTGGTGTGCTATGGAGGCACAATTGGCACATATACTGCACAACCAAAAATGTAAAAAAATCAGGCTTATATCCAATTAGCAGCTGGTACGCATGAGAAGGGTTGGTTATTAGTAGGTGTAAAAGTGAATATGTAAAGCTGCATGCAGTATTGCATAATCCCAAGCAAATGTGGCTAAATTGGTGCACATAACCAATGCCCTAACTCCCGTCTATATCATTTTGATGATAGCCTTTGCGAGACCATTTTTATGTATACTGTAGGTCCCAAAAGGATTCTACAAGAGGTTAAAGGTATAACGTTTTGTAAAAGCGGGGGGGGGGGGGGGGTTGTGAATACAAACACACGATTTTTATTTTTGAAATTCATTTATTGATTAATGAAGATTAATACAAAATTTACATACTGTTGCGGCATAAGATAAGGTAAAACCTAACCTAAACAATCTATGAGAATCACTAAGTAGACGCAAAGAAAGATAAGAACAAGAGAGAAGAGAGTTTTGAGGAAGAAGAAGGCGTAAATGAGAAGAAGAGTCTTCTCTTCTATTTATACCCATTTCATTTAATGCAAGTTAGAGGGTACAAACCATGTGGCAAACTTCTATTAGGGAGCTTGTCCTTTGTCTTCAGATATGCAGACTTTTAGCCGCATATGAATAGTTGACTTTACAAAGTTGGTAAACACGTTTGGAGACAATAAAGCAACTTCGTACATGTACCTTTTTGTGTAAAGCATGGTGGTTGTCCTTTTGTACGAATAGGGAAAGACAAAAAATTAATCTTGTTAACTAAGATTGTTTAGTCAGTGATAGTAAGGAATCTTTAAGGACCTTTCAACTATCATTAGGTCTTGATTAGACTTCACACTTATTGTAGATTGTCTTGTTATCACTGAATGTCCGCTTCAAATCACAAATAGACTGTCTCAATCTTCAGCTCTGTCTTCAACATCGCGGAAGGTTTCTTTGGTGTGAGTTTTCTCTTCGAGGAATGCTTAATCTAGGAATGTTTACAATACATGTTCAACAATCACTGAACAAAAACAAAACGAAGTATTTTTCACTAAGTATAAATGGTCATCATCAAATCATTGAGAGGGTTTGAATCAACAGTATCCCCCTATTTGATGATGACAATGCAACACTAAGAATATTGCTAAAAGGATTACAGTTAGAAAATGGAACTTATAAAATACATGCCCCATTTATTGTTTTGTGGGATCTTTTTCAGTATCAGAGAGACTTTTACTGAATTTCATTAAGTTGTATGAATAAATTATTAGAGAAAATGAAATTACATTAATGAGAAGTTTTAACACTAAAAACATATTAACTGATAAATGTTAGAAGAATATCAGTGAAGAAAAACAGATAGAAAATAGGACTCATAGATGCTTGTCCCAATTACTGTTTTCAGGGATCTTTTTTCAGTATAAGATGGAGTAATGCACTTTTGAATTTTGATTAAAGTTGAAACTGAAGATTACAAGAGATAATGAAATTATATTTTTTCTAAGTACAAGATACTAAAAGTCTATACAATGAAAGTAGAGAAAGCTAATAAATTACAAGAGGAAATGCCTCAGTCAAGATCATTCAGAAGGATGTTATCAGGGACATCTTCTCCTTGGTTCTCTCCTTTCAACATCTCTTTCTGATCTTGTTGTCCATCATCTTGCCAAATAGATATTCATTCAGCTAGGTCTGAAGATATTCCAGATGTTCTATAGGATAAATATGGAGTTCTGAGACTCGCTGAAACCTATATTGACCATCATAGTCAACTAACATAAGTCCATATTCAGGTTTCACATATATTGAGCTAGGAGTGTATGGATCATTCTTAGGTAGTGATAAGTTCAACATGTAGATGTCTGGTTTCTTCATATGCTTGAAGAGTTCATCCACTGAGAATTATGTTTCATGCTTGTTCTTGTAGGATGGTCCCTCTTCAACGTCAAAGATAGTCTTTCTTCTTGGAGAAGGCTTCTGTGGTAGAGGAGGAAATTCAATGATCTTTGATATTTGATTGAACATTTCATTGAACACTTCTTCAATGTAAGCCTTATGCTTTGATTTGGATATTGCACGCCGAATCTCTAACCACTCATGGAAGCCATATCTACTCAGATAGGATAGATATTCAGTGACATCTTACTTGTTCTCTATGAATATTACCATTGAGACTAGAAGACCACCATCTTTTCTCCACCCGTTGATGGTGACATTCGCTATTCTATGCAGGTTCGTCCTAGTTTCTGTTCTTTCTCTGCACCAGTTCAACTCATGATCCCTCAGTGCCAGCTCTTTCTCATTTTCATTTTCAGTTTCTTTTAGTTGTAGAACCCGAGCACCTTTGGAATAACTTTTCTTGAATCTCTATTAGGACATTTTGTGAATGTATTAAAGTTGAAGGGCTTATTGTTTAAATATCCTAAGGGGTATATAAATCTTTTGTTTAGTTTGTTTTCTTTAAGAACTTCATTTTGAAAAGCTGTAATGACGAATTCTCTCTATTAATAAGATTGTTAGTTCAACTATTGTTGATCTTGATTCCTTTGTTCTTATATTTGCTCTTTCTAGGAATTACAATTGGTAACAGAGAAAAAGATCAATTGATTTGGATTGGTTTCATCATATTCTTGATGAAAAACGTAGAAGTCGACTGGGAAGATCAATCTATGTGATTTTGATCAAATTTCTTGTTTTTTATACTTAATTCTAGTAAGGAAACATCTCCGGGTGGTTTAATTATGTAATCAAACAAGTTTTGATCACAAATTGTTGAGTTTTTGTGAAGTTTTGATTCGAACTGTTTTTAGACTGTTTGATCAACAATAATTGATTTAGGTTGTTGTTGATAAAATCTCAAGTTTTAAAAATATTTGTAATCAAGCTTCGAACATCATATCAAAATTCATTACATTTGGATAAGTTATGATAAGAAAATCATGAATTTGTGTTGTATTCTCAAGATCTTCAGAGTTATCGCACAGTGAATATACAAATTTTTCGCATGTGTTATATGTGACAAGTTTATGTTATCGCACAACTAAGCATTGTATAGTAAGTTGTCGCACAAGTCTTGGCCGACAACTTAGAGTTCATTGCACAAGTCTTGGCCGACAAATTGTGTTTATCGCACAAGTATTGACCGATAAACTGTGGTTATCGTTCAAGTGTTGTCCGACAAAGGGTGTTCATCGCATAATTTTTTGTGATAAAATTTGGTTCCTCAATCAAGTGGTGTCCGATATCCTTCAAGAAAGTGGGATTATCAGTTGACTTTGTTTAACTTCTGTTGTTTGTGTGTTTTGCTGAACTAACTCAAATCATTGTTCTACGATAATTCAAGTTTTTGTGACAATGTCGTCAAGAGAAGCAATGGCTTTCCAGTCAGATGTTAAACCTCTTGTAATGTTTAGAGGTGATTATATACAATGGAAGGATATGTTTATGGATTTCATTGAAAGACAGGATCTTTGTGAAGAAATTAAGGAATCATCAAGGAAAGGTCCTAAAATATTCTATACGAAAACACCATTTATGCCCAACAATGATCCACCTATTAGAACTAGGACAACTGTTAAAGATAAATCAAAGTATTCTGATTCAGAAAAGAAAAGAGCTAAAAGAGATTAGTTAGCAAAGTCATTTCTTCTTCAAGGTATGACTAATGAAATATACACCAACATTGATAGTTACAATGATACAACTAAAGGTTATGTGAAATCAGATAGATAAGATGATGATGGGTACAAAGGTTGGAACTCAGCTCAAAGTTACAAGTTGTATAATAAGTTATGAAAATTTCAAAGCTAAGAAAGGAGAATCACTTGAAGAGACTTATGAGAGGTTTTCCAACTTAATGAATGAAATGAGTATTGATAATAATGTAAAGTTTTCGAGCAACCTGTTGCTAGAATGGATAAGTTTTTCTTCCTACATCAAGCACAACAAGTCTTTAATTGATATTGATCTACATGAGGTGTATGAGACATTAAAGCAGAACGAAGAAGAAGTGATGGAGATTAGAGAAAGTAAGAAGAAAAGCGAGAAACCAACAACATATACATCTTTATTAGTTGCTTAGAAAAGAGAAAGACATTCATTCAGAAGCTCTAGGAGAGAAAGGGAAAAAAGTGAGTCATCTAGGAGCGATGAAAATGGTAGTGAGTCAGATTCTGAAATGCAGGACTTAAAGCAAACAATGGTTCTTCTCACTAAAGCTTTTCAGAAATTTTTACAAGAAGCCTTCTTCCAACGGTGAACGATATTCTTCGGGTTCTAAGCGTTATGATTACAAGGATAAGTTTGAACGAAAAAGAAGTTTGAAAGCAACAAGTTTGTTGGAACTAAACAAGGGGATAAAAATACAGATGAAGTGAGCACATGTTATAATTGTAGAAAGCATGGTCATTATGCTAGAGAATGTAGAAAGGCAGTAATAAAGAATTAAGACTACTACAAGAACAAGATGTTGTCTAAGAAAAACGAAGCTAGTAAAGCTATTATGGCCGAGGATGACCATTGGCTCAATCTTATAGATAAGGAAGGTGAGGAAGATGCTCATTTGGGTTTTATGGCAAAGGATACTAAAGAGTGCAACTTAGACAATGATGATAAAAGTTCATGCTATTCTGAATCCACAATAGAGGTAAATCATCTTACTTATACTAATTTTGTGGAACAAATGCAAAATATGATGCTAAACTCCAAGATTTTCAAGAAAAGTTGAAGAAAGCAACTTAGACAATGATGATAAAAGTTCATGCTATTCTGAATCCACAATAGAGGTAAATCATCTTACTTATACTAATTTTGTGGAACAAATGCAAAATATGATGCTAAACTCCAAGATTTTCAAGAAAAGTTGAAGAAAGAGAAAAATCTTGTTTTCACTTTGGAGAAAAGATTGGAAAGAATTATAATGTTCTTTGAACCGTTTCAGCTGAAAATGTTGACAATCTAAGCTGGGCAACAAGTTTAAAAGAAGAGAAACAAAAACTTTCTGAAGAAAAGGAAATTTTGAAAAATCATTTATCTAAAGCCTCAGAAAAATTAGAAAAATCAGAGAGTAAAAATGATGAGTATGTTTGTCAATATAATTCATTTGTTGTTCAGAAAATGATTTGATTGACAAACTGAAAGATCTTGATCTGAAACTTTACAAAAGAGATCAGACTGATCAAACTATTCATTTTTACAAGGCTAAGGTGACGTTTGGTTCGCAGATTCTGGAGGAATCTGATGGAATTGGAATGTTGAATTCCATTGACCAAATTCCATTCCCTCATTTGGTTCATTCTTTTTCACGAAAAGAATCTTCAAAATCCTACAAATTCCACTAATAAAGAAATTTAACATTCCTTTGCAACTACATGGTATTTTGATGGAATAAAATCTCTATCTTCATTACACCAAATATGTCCTTAACTTCATACACTCTAATCTCATAAAACTCAATATGACTATCGTCGACCATCTTTCGACCACTATTGATCTGAACTACCGCCGACTACCACTACCAACTACTACCGATCTGAACCACCGCCGACCACCACCACCGACTACCACCGATCTGAATCACCGCCGACCACCACTACCGACTACCACCGGTCAGAACCACCGTCGACCACCACCACCGACTACCACCGATCTGAACCACCGCCGACTACCACTGATCTGAACCACCGCTGACCACCACCACTGGCTACTACCGGTCTGAACCACCGTCAACTACCACTGATCTAAACTACCCCGACCACCACCACCGACTACCACCGATCTGAACCACCACCGACTACCACCGATATGAACCACCACCGACTACCACTGATTTGAGCCAGCACTGATCTGATTCACCATCAATCTGAACCACCGCCGATAACCGCCATCAGAACTACCATGGACCACCACTGACCACCACAACCGACTATCACCGATCTGAACCATCGTTGACCACCATCGCCGACCACCGCTCTGAACCACGATCGACCACCACCGCCGACCACCACTACCGATCTGAACCACCGCCAACCACCACTAGCGATCTGAACCACCGACCACCACCACCCACCACCATCGATCTAAACCACTGCCGACCACCACCACCGACTACCACCAATCTGAACCACTGCCGATTAGAGCCACTGCTGATCTGATTCATCGTTAATATGAACCACCATCGATAACCGCCATCTGAACCACCATAGACCACCACTGATCTGAACTACTGTCGACCATCGCCATCTGAACCACCGCAGACTACCATCGATCTGAATCACCGCCAACTACTACCGATCTGAAGTACCGTCGATCTAAGCCACCATTGACAATCACTGATATGATCCATCGTCGATCTGAACCACATCTGACCTTCGTCACCTAAACCACAACAGACCACCATCGATCTATATCACTGGCGACCACCGACGACTACCATCGATCTGAATCACCGTCAGACATGCCAACCACCATCGATTTGAACAACCACCGCCACCACCACCTATTTGAACCACCGCTGACCACCTCCATCTGAACCACTGTGGACCACCATTGATTTGAATCACTGCGGACCACCACCATCTGAACCAATGTGGATCACCACCGATCTGAACCACCGTCGACCACCGTCGATTTAGTAACGTCGTTTGGCTTATGATTATATTTGGGATGTGTATTTTATATTTTTCTAGATATTAAATAATTATTTTATTAAAGTATTTTTAGTTTAAAAAAATAAAATTTTCAAAAAAGGGCATTTTGGTTATTTACCAATATTTTATTCCAATTCTAAAGCTACATTCTGTGAACTAAACAGACATATTCCAATTCCTTTAAACTCAAATTCTTTTAATAGATTTCATTCCATCAAAAATCATTCTACGAACCAAACGCCACCTAAAGAATTTACATATTTTAATCCAGGAGAGGGATTAGGATATGGTAATCCTAGATATCTGAAAAAGGGTCTTTTAATGGCTCCAATTTTTTATGAATTTGATTTTCTAGATCTCGGTTCAAGATATAAAATTCAATTTATGAAATCACCTGATAAGGCTGAGGAGCAGGAAGATTCGAACAAGAAAAGGATAGATAAACTGCAACTTCTTTTTGTTTATGAAGAACTTAATGATAGTTATCAAACAAGAGAGCCTACTCTTTCTGATAATTACTTTCATATTTACTATAATGAAGAACTTTGTTCAAAACCTATGAACACAAAGTTTATGTTCCATCTTTAGTTTTTGGAAAGAAAATTGTTCATCTTGAAAATGATTTGAAACTAGAAAGAAGTTCTTTTGAAGAGGAAATGGATGTGCATTTATCTAAAATCAAGGAACTTGAGTCTGAAATTGTAGTCAGAAGACATTTCTGAATTTGAAGTGAAGGTGTCTGAAAATTCTTCCACTGATTTAGAAGCCTCTTCTTGTAAAGCTTTTATAGAAAATTTCTTTTTCAAATGTACTTCAAAGCATTTTGAAAAGTATGAGAAAAAGAAAAATACCAAAAGGAATTAGATGATTTTATGAAAACTCCAAAATCTTCCTGTGACTCAACAAATTCAAATGAGACCATAAAATTTGATGAGGAAATTGATTTTTCAACCTTAATGAATTCTACAGAATGTTCAAATGTAAAAAAATCAATCGATTTGATTTTTCTTCAAAACTTCCTAGTGATATTGAATTTTTGGATAAAGGTAAAGAGAAAGAAATACCAGTTAAGTTTTATGAAGGTGAATGCTCATATTTTGTTTCTGAAAAAGTTTCTATAAATACTTATTATTCCAAGAATAAATCTAAAAGGTATTCAATAGAAACAAAAAAAGACTGGTTAAAGTTCAAAAATGGCATGCTTATTATTCCAGTCCAGCTGTTCTGGTATTCTTGTTTCTAGTTTTTAAGATAAAAGCTTGATAATAAAAGCAACTAAGCAAGTTTGGAGAGAAAAGAAGTCTACTGCTTATGTATACAAGATAAAGTCATTTTCTTCTTATTCAAATGTTCAGAAAAAACAATCTTTTTCATTATGTATCAAATGTTGATGATACTAATGTTAACTTTCCTTGCAAAATTTACTCCATAAAGCAATTGATTCATGATAAAGTTTGTTGTTCTAAATGTGGAATGAATGATTTTGTTGATGTTAATGTCTCTTGATTGGTTTGGCACTTTTAATATTCCAAGTTTTCATGAAAAGGTTTTTGCAAAATCAGAAAGAAATGGACCCGTTTTCGAATGGGTACCAAAATCTGACAAGTCACTTAACCAAAAAGGACCCATATCTAGATGGGTACATAATTTTGTATAATCTGTTTGCAGGCTAGTCATATATGGTATCTAGATTCAGGTTCTTCAAAACACATGATTCAAAAGAAGAAGATACTCACCAATTTCATTGACAAATTCAGTGGGACGGTAAGATTTGGCAACGATCATTTTTTTCCCTATTTTATGTTACAGTGATGTTGTGCCTGACAACATAATGATCAAGAAGGTGTCTTATATTGAAGGCTTGGGACACAATTTATTCAACATTGGTAGTTTTGTGATTAGAATCTTGATGTAAACTTTAAAGTTAAAAGACGTAGTGTCTGAACTGAAGATGGAACATAAATTTTAGCTGGAACTCGGTGTTCAAATCTATACACCATTAATTTGTCGAATTTGAAGACAGAGAATGTTGTTTGTCTGTTATCCAAAGCCTCTATGCAACAGAATTGGGTGTGGTATATAAGACTCTCTCGTTTGAATTTTAAGAATATGAATAAGCTTGTTTCTCGAGGGTTTCCAATATAAATTTTGAGAAAGGGCATTTGTGTGCGACTTGTGAAAAGGGAAAGATGAAGAGAGTTTCACATAAGTCAAAGGATGAAAATAACACAAAGAGACCTCTTCAACTGATGCATATGGATAATGAAGACCTATGAGAGTTTAGAGTATTAATGGAAAGAAATATGTTCTTGTCATGGTTGATGATTATTCAAGGTACATTTGGGTTAAATTTCCTAGAACTAAGAATGAAGCCCCAAAGTTGATAATTTCACTTATCAAGAGTGTCCAAGTAAACTTGTAGATATCAATTCAATCAATTAGAACTCATAATGGCAGGGAGTTCAAGAACAAGGTATTGGGTGCTTATTTGGATTCAATTGGAATTCTACAAACCTATTAAGTGGCTAGGACTCCTCAACAGAATGGAGTGGTAGAAAGGCATAATCCAACGTACTATGTTGGCTCATTCAAAGCTACCTTTGTTTATATGGGCTGAAGTTGTTGCCACTACATGTTTTACACAAAATCGTTCAATCATCAATAAGTAGTTTGGTAAAAATCCATATGAAATTATAAATCAAATAATACCCAACATCAAAAAAATTTCATGCATTTTGTTGCAGGTGTTTAGTTTTGAATGATAAAAAGGATCTAAAAAAAGTTCAATGCTAAAGTGGATGAAGCAATCTTTATCGGATACTCCTCTAAGTCTACCACATACAAAGTCTATAACAAATAGACTAAATCTGTTAACGAGAGTGTAAATGTTACTTTTGATGAATTAGTAGATTTGGTATCTAAACATGTTAGTTCAAAACTTGTATTGTCTAGAGTATTAGCTTTTAAAAAGCTCAGTTCAGGAATGGTACTAAAACCAATTAATCCAATTTTTGCTTCCACATCAAAAGCTTATCTTTCTGATTTAGATTTATTATTTGAAAAAATTTATGATGAATATTTTGGTACTTACAAATCTAAATCTGATGTTCTGAACAGTGATGAAGTTGCAAGAGTTGAAGAACTAGTATCTTTATCCGGTCCTTCTAAATCTCAAGTTTCTAAGGAATCAGATGCAACTTAAATTGCTGAAAGTCCTCCTCAAGTAGTTCAAGAGATTTCTACTTCAAGTGGAGACATTTCAATTTCTTTAGAGGTTCCAATTGTTGATTCAAACTTTGAAACTCCACTAGTTCAATCTTCGGATGTCCAAGAGATAGTTTCTTTTGCGAAAAATGAATCTTCTTAGATCTCTGGCGTACAACCTTCACTTGAATCTATTCAAGATAACCCACCAAATGGTTATGTGGATCCTAATAATGACCAATCTACTTATAAACCACTTTTTCACTGTCATAAGTGGAAAACAGATCATCCGTTACATCAAATCATAGGAGATCTTTTTTCATCTATACGTACGAAATCTGTGTCTGCAAATGAGTGCTTATTTACAACATTTTTGAGCAAGATTGAACTGACCAAAGTGTCTAAAGCTCTTGAAGATCCCGAATGGATTCTTTTTATGCAAGAAGATCTCAATCAATTAAAAACTCTGAAAGTTTGGAGACTTGTACCACTTCCAAAGGATAAGATAATGATCGGTACCAAATGGGTACTCAAGAACAAAAAGGATGAAGATGGTGTTGTGGTATCTGAGCAATTCTTCCTGTTGCTTTTACAGAACTCCCTTCTTGTATCAGCAAACCATCACCCATTAATACAACACCAACATTAGYTGATTCCAAATTAAGAGCAATGCCTATTGTACCCTCTTCAAATTCTACTAATTCACCCGCCATTACTTCATCAAGACCATGAATACGAGCAATGCCATCACCTACTTGAAGTACGGTACCGGTATTTACAATCTTTAAAGCTCGGATAATGGCTAAGGGATATCGGCAACAGGAAGGGATAGACTATGACGAAACATTTGCACCAGTTGCCAGATTTGAAGCAATCAGAATGTTCTTGGCATATGCAGCATATAAGAATTTTACATTATATCAAATGGATGTGAAGATTTCATTTTTGAATGGCGTATTAAAAGAAGAGGTGTATGTTTTGCAACCAGAAGTCTTTGTAGATGAATCAAAACTAGATCATGTTTATAATCTTGACAAAGTTTTGTATGGTCTTAAACAAGCTCCAAGCACCTGGTATGATATATTATCTACATTCCTTGTTAGGGTTGGATTCTTAAAAGATAAGATGGATACAACCCTTTTCATCAAAAAGGAAAAATGGGGTATTATTCTTTTACAAATATATATTGATGATATAATATTTGAATCAACAAACCCTTCATATTGTAAAAACTTTTCAGCTCTAATGGTGTATAGATTTCAAATGAGTATGATGGGAAAAATAAATTTTTTTCTAGGATTACAAGTTAAACAACTTTCTACAGGAATTTTCATAAATCAATCAACGTATATCTCTGATATTTTGAAGAAATTCAAAATGGAAAATTTCACTCCCATAAAAACGCCAATGGCATCTGGCTCTAATCTCGAAGCTGATCCTAACGAAAAGGCTATTGATCTTAAAAAACATATTGAGGGATGATAGGTTTTTAATGTATCTGACAGCAAGTAGGCCGGATATTATGTTCTAAGCATGTCTTAGTGCAAGATATCAAGCTAATCCTAAGGAATGCCATTTAATTGTTGTAAAAAGAATTTTGCGTTATCTAAAGGTACTGCTTCTTGGTCTATGGTATCCTAAGGATACAAGGTTCGAGTTAACTGCTTTTTCAGATGTTGATCATGTTGGTCGCATGTTAGACATAAAGAGCACTTTGGGTCATGTATAATTCTTGGGTGACAAATTAGTCAGTTGGGCTTCAAAGAAGCAAAATTGTGTGTACATCCACTGTTGAAGCTAAGTACATAGCTGCTGCTCACAAGTCATTTGAATGCGCACTCAGTTGAAAGACTATGATTTTTTTTCTTTTACAAGATCCTAACTGTTGTGACTCAAATAGTGCCATTGTTATATCGTGCAACCCGGTCCAACACACCAAGACTAAGCACATTAATATTCGGTATCATTTCGTAAAAGATCATGTCGAAAGAGGTACAATTTCATTGTATTTTGTGAATACATAATTTCAAATTGTTAACTTGTTTACTAAAACATTGAATGAAAAACATTTCAATTTTTTGGTATCTAAGTTAGACATGTTAAATTTGAAAACTTAATTGTTTCAAAAAATATGATTTTTATATATAAAGTTCATTCAATAAGTTGAAAATTTCTTTTTTTTTTCGTTCAAAGATTCATCTTTGTTTGATAAACTTATATTTTCATCTTTTTTGGATTTTCTTTATGAATAATTCATATCTTTTAAATTTTGTATTTCCAAAGTTCAATTCATTGTATGTATTTCTTCATGCTCTTTATATTTCTTTATGATACTTTCTTGTTAATGTTTGCTCATGCTTTCAGGGGGTGTATATTTTCATAGATCATTTTCAAGGGGGAATTCTAATTTTTTTTTGTTAAATAGAACTTTTTCATTGTGAGGAAACCTTTGTTTAAATTTCATGGGGGAGTAAGTAAGAAAGAAAGGTTTTGAGCTTAAACTAGTTAAAAATTGGATATCTTTTAATCTGGAAAATCTTTAGTTTCACTGAAAATATTTTAAATTGTCTAATTGTTTTGTTTATCGTGTAATGTTTATGCGATGAATGTGTTTAATCGCATAAGCTTTGTGCGACAAACTCATCTTGTCGCATATGTGTTGAGCGACAAACTCATCTTGTCGCATATGTCTTGTGCGACAACTCAACTTGTTGCATATGTGTTGTGTGGCAAGGTTTGTGAACAGTGTTTATCGCATATATGTTGTGCGATACACTTTACCCACTTGGTTGATCGCATATGTGTTGTGCCATACACTTCTTACACAGTACTTGTCGCATATTGTTCATGCAATAAATTGACTTTTTTGGTCAAACTTTTTCTATGACCAATTAGATCTTGCTACGTGTCATTTTTATATTCGAGTATAAATTTATATTTGGCTCGAACAGTTAGACTTTTCTATTGTTCATCCTTTTGTGTGCGAGTTTTCTTTGCATGTATTGTTTATCGTTATCACTTTGTGTGTCAATCCAAAGCACAATTTTATGTAAAGATTGATGCATGATTAAAAATTTTGTTTTGAATGATGTGAAATGTTTACATATCATTTAGCATAAATGCCTACTTATCTACTATTTTCTTCCTTGTTTATTTCATAGTACTTTAATGTTGTAATCTGATCAAAAAACGAAAAAGAAAAAAAAGGATGGGAGAAAAAAAAAGAGAGAAAAAAGTTGAGAAAAAAAAAAGAACAAAAAGAATAAATGGCAAAAAGAATCCAAAAATGGATCACTATATTTTTGAGTTCGGATTCATATTATAACTTATGAGTTTCAGTAACAGTTTTGCTAAATGTTTATTCCTTGGTATCTATTTGTATTATTGATAAATAGGTGGTGATTATTGGTCTCAATTATCGGATTTGTATATAATACTAATAAACATCTGACTAAAACCCTTAGAAAAGAAACATTCTTGTTTTCCTTATTAGTGGGTTCATATCTGATAAAATATCATCGATCGGATATTCCATCTATCCTTATCCTCCAACATCCTTGCATATTCGGATACATGATCACATCAAATATTTATAGTTGGCATGTCTCCATATGAAATATCTTGATTTGGTTGATTTATCATCGGATGAAGAGTCAAGCATTCACCACCTATCCATTTATATATGCAATGTAAACTTCATATTGTCTATAAAGTGGTAAAATCCAAATTGTAGCTTACTTTTCAGATATAGACAAAGGTAGAAATTTTTCTTGTAAAATTCCTACAACTATTTGATGTAGGTCAAGATCGTTGCCGAAGCGGATTGGTTTGTCATCTAGCCGAAAGAAGATCAATACATGCTAAGAAGTCAACTAGTAGTAATCTGACAAATACTACTACTGGCAAGCCGAATCTTGAAGTACAAACTTGGCTAGCAAGTTTGCTCACCAACTCACTTACTTCCTACATTTGTATGAGGACATGTGATCATGTCAGCCTAAGCAAGTACAAAAGCACCATATGAATGGTACTTTATTTGCTTTATTGTTACCTCGATATACTAAACGATGGAGTACGATAAAATTGGGTCTACATCAAACTTAAAGGTTGAAGTGAAGAGTACTATGATACATGGATCAACCAACGAAAATAAGATACGTAAAAAAGTTAGATAGATAGCATTAGATGCAAAGATGGCTATAAAAGGGCATCCTTGGCATACATTGCAATTCACTCGTCTTTTATCGAAGAACAATCCTTGTGAGTGTTTCTGAAGGAAATTATGCTTCAACATCCAGAGAGCTTCCTAAGCTCATTGGATCTGAAAGAGAATCCTTCTTCCTCCCTATCTTTCAGTCAGGAAATTTGTCACTATCAAATTGTTTAGGATCACATGTCTTACCTTCCTGACTTCCACAACAAATCTATAATTCTTTATTGTTATACAAGTCTAGAGCAAAAAAATTAAAAAGTGAAAATATGTTGTGTTTATATTCAACCCCCTCTTCTACAAACACATACTCTGTAAGTCATCACCTTCCAAGATCAACAGAGCCTACAATCTCAAGTAAGGGGTCAAAGGGAGAAAGAAACAAAAATAAGAGTGATCAATAGAGCTCTGAATCCTAAGGTGAGAGGGAAAATTTCGAGAGGGTGAGTAAAGATGCCCAAGAATGCACATCTGTGAGATACCAACCAGGTCCCAATGAGCTACCAGAACTACTATATCTAGTGAGCAAGCACCTACAGATATTGAACAACAACGTCAACTCAACCCAAACCTAAATCCCATAGCCAGCCCTCCAGGAACCATTGAAAACGTCTTTGGAGAACATTTTGTTGAGGAAACCCAGAATTAGACTTCATTCTCTTAAAAGAATGATGTCTCATATATCAATGCCCATTTGCTTCAGGATACGAACCTCACTACATAGATAGAGGCATCTTGTTGATCCGAACTCTCTCAGTGATTTGATGATGATCCTTTAGTTAGTGTTAAGACTTAGTTTATGTGTAAACATTTAGTCTTAGCGATCATCACTGAGTCTGTTCAGTGATCGCTGAACCTTTTGCCTAATATGTAATAGAATTAAAGTTCCTAAAAGACCAAGCTCACACAAATGAAGATTCAACGATATCAAAGATAGAGTTGAAGAAACAGTTAGTCTACATATGATCTGAAGCGGTATTTAGTGATGACCAGACTATCTAAAAGAAATATGAAGTCTTGATCAAGCTTTCAGCAATGCTTGAAGAATTCATCGGTGGTATCCTCTAACGGTTAGATCAGAAGCTTGCTTATCAAGATTGTTTTTGTCTTATTCTTTATTGCACAAAAGAAAACCACATGCTTCCACCAAATAAAGTTACAAGTACGGAGCACTTTATTATTCTCTACGTGCTTACCAACCACCTGAACCTACTATTTAGATGCGGCCAAAAGCCTGCCACATTTAAAAAACAAGGACAAACATTCCACTCACTTCTTGACATGTAGATTGTACCTTTTGAAGTGCATTTAACGCGGTGGACATAAATAGTTGAGAAGTCTCATCTTCTTGGCTACTTCTTCCTCTACATCTTCTAACTCTCTTCTCTCTTATTCTTATCCTAGTCCAAGAAAACTTAGTGATTCTTAGATTGTTTAGATTAGGACTTGTCCTTTCGTAGTTTCACAACAATCTTTAAATTCCTCATTTACTCTTCTTTAATCAATAAAAGATTTTAAAATTGTAGAACCCTTTGGGACCAACAAGTGGTATCAAAGCAGTGTTTCTCTTTCTTCTCATTCTTCTCTAGCTACTCTTTAAAATGGCTATGACTAACATAAACAACGACTATCATGATAATGGCTTTCTTGCCAAACCTCCACCATTCATTAGAGACAACTTCAGTCTCGGGATGTAGATGCTAATATCCCTTACTATGTTAGTGATGGACCCTGTGTTCCTTTAGTGACCATAAAAGTTGTTCTTACTACTATTAATATTGTTATCATACCTAAAAGGCATGTAGCAATACAAGCTCATCAGTGGACGAACGATGACAGAAAGAAAGTGGCCATTGACACCAGGCAAGAACTGTCATTGCAATGGCACTCCCTAATGAAGTATATCATTCTGTTATGAACCTTAAAACTTTTAAACCCATGTAGGACACACTTTATGTTCAATATGAAGGTACTACTGAAGTAGAAGAGACCATAAAAATAATATGGTGAAGTAATATGAAATATTCATCTGTGGCGAAAATGAATCCTTGTCTAAGGTTCACCAACGGTTTAAAACTGTCTCTTAATTGACCTTAGAACTGTTGAAAGAGAATACTCCAACTTTAAAATTATGACAAAGTTCTTGAATATCTCCCTAAGTCTTGGGACACATACTCAATGTATCTTAAAGTCTCAAAGGACCTCAATAATCTCTCTCTCAGTCATCTGCATGGTATTATTGTTGAATCATAAGCAATCCAGACAGCTGAAGAAAAATCTCCTAAGAGATCTAAAAACTCTCTTGTAGCTTTTGTTTCTTCATAGACTATTCCCTCGAATAGCTCATCTGTCACCATCACTGAGATTGATGAATCTCTTCTTTAGCTATGTGTACCTGAAGACTCGCCAGACCTTGATCTCTTAGAATTTGACGAGTCGTTGGATCTTATAAGCAATTCTTTTAGAAGGTTTTCTAGAAACAATAACTTTTGTAAAAGCCAACCTTTAGCTATTGTTGATAGGCCCAAATCAGCACCAGTTGATGAAGCTTCGGCGATATTCTTTAATTGGACAGGAAAGGACATTTTGCTAGTGAATACAGGTCCAAGAAAGTCTCGAAACCCTCTTCATCTCTAGATCTAAAGATGACAAGTACTTAAAGCAGAAAGAAAAGTACAAGAAGATGAAAAAATACAAGAGGAAAGGCAAAGGGTCTAGTCACTGATGATCATGACTTAATAGATTCCTCTGATGGATCATATTCGGATGAAGAAGATATGGCCTATTCTTTGTCTTATAGCCAAGGAAGAAGTCAAAAACGAAATCTGAAGCTTCTTCTTCTACAAAATCATTAAGTACTTCTTAGGTACAAAATCTTAACGATCCCTCTATCTCTGACAATCAAAGCTCAACATTTGACTCTCTGATTGTTGACCTCTACAATGCTTTAAATGGCAAATCTAAAGCTGAGAAAATCAATCTTGATCTGCCCGAACCACTTGAAAATGCCATATAGAGATAAAAGAGTTGACTAAAATTGAAAATCAACTCAGAGATCAAGTCACTGTCAATCAGATAGTATTGAACTAGAACACGCTATCGTTGAACTCAAAGTTGAAAAGCCACCACCGAAGGATGGTTCAAAGCTTCGGCAAAAATCAATGAGATCATTGATTATCATATCCTAGTTCAACTAAAGAGCTACCTGGGATATAACTCTAAAAAGGACAATCCAAATCGTGACAGATCAATGTTAAAATTTAGAATTCTTGTTCCAAGCAAAGATCAACCACAAAGCTGAAAGCTAACTTCCTCCAAAGACATCTGAGAAGCCTAAAATTCCTCAGAGGTCAAGGAGAAAGGAATTCTTGGTGCTGGTCCTACTCCTCTTCGTTTTTCTAGCACTTATGTTTTTGGTCCTAAAGCTCTTTTCAGCTATAGGAAATGTTATCACTGTGGTGAAATCTCTCGTATGGCCAGTAAATGTTCCAAAGCTAACAAAGCTAAAAATCAGCTAAGCTAAAGAAAACCACCAAAGCTGACTTGAAATCCACTAAAGCTGAAAAACTGACTAAAGTGAAGGAAGTCAAAAATTCCAAGTCTACTAACCTTTGGACCCATTGTAAAATGGGTACCAAAACAAATTAATCTTCCTTATGATTGCAGAACATGAAGGGTATCTAGTATCTCGATAGTGGATGCTCTATATATATGACAGGAAATAAGTTGCTCCTCACTGATTACAAGGAAGAGGAAGGTCCCTAAGTGACATTTGGTGGAAATGGAAAGGATTACACCAAAGGATTTGGGGTACTACCTAATGGAGTTACTACCTTCAGAAAATTTGCTTTCATCGAAGGACTAAAGCACAATATTCTCAGCATTAGTCAGTTGTGTGCTAAGGACTTCACAGTGAAATTTTCTAAGAAAACTTGTACAATTAGCGATAAGAATGGAAACCTTGCACTAACTAGCACTTGCAAAATATCAACATGAATTTTTCTCTCACTGAAAATATCTGTTTTCTCTTTAAAACTTCTTCAGATGTCAACTGTTTATGACACAAGAGGAATTTTCATCTGAGTTTCAAGACGCTCAATGATCTTTCATGAAAGGAGCTAGTTATAGGTCTTCCTCAACACTCTTGTGCAAAGAAATCTTTTTACTCAATATGTTGCAAGAGAAAGCAAACCAAAATTAGTTTCAAGTCAAAACATTCAATTTATTGTTGGAAAGAAGTCTACCCTCGTCATTGTTAACAAATTCTCCAGGTATACATAGATCATCTCAGATCTAAAAGCGATACCCCTGAGGAAATCATGTCTTTTGTAAGAAAGATGGAAGTTCTGAATAACCAAACTGTTTGTTCGATAAGAAATGATCATGATACTGAATTTAAAAATAGTACCCTATATAACTTCCTTAAGAGCAAGAGAAGTTCTCATAATATCATAAATAAGATCAAATTATGCATTAAAAATGTAATTCTTTTTTTTTTTAATATTAATGTATGTAAAGAAGAAAGTATTAGATAGGAGTATATTAATAATGTATAAGAGAGTAATTATTCTCCTCATTTCCACACCAACGATGCCCTGTCTCCGTGGAACTCCCGTACTCCTGTTTATTACCGACGATGCTAATATGTTTTCTTATTTTTTATAAAGTATTTTAGATATTTAATAGTAATTAAACGTTTATATAATCAATTGCGTGTCATGTTAACCACAAAAAAGTTAACAAAATAAATTATAAAAAACAATAATAAATATGACATATGACATACACAATCAATATATTCTTTTATATTACTTATAAAAAATTATGCCCACATAACGCCATTAAATAAACACCGATTCACATGTGTGGGAATATGTATATATATATATATATATATATATACATATATATAGAATCATGTGAAACTAGTTTATTTTTGTAAGATCCGTAAAACCATTTTTTGCACTTAAACTTTACAACAAAACATTATGAAGATACCCTTCATAGTGTGTTTGCTTTGAATGTTTGGTTTTTTTTTACTTCAAAGTGTTTTGCTATGAAGTTTTAAGTGTAAAAAAGTGATCTTACGAGTGTTACAAAAACAAATTGGTCTTATTTGAATCCAACATTATATATATATATATATATATATATATATAAAAAGATACTCTCATGAATCCAAATCTACCTAGATGTATGTATATATAATGCATACTTGCACGAACACCATAGAGTCCTAGTAGTACTCAAAAGAACTCCATCAAACATAGACCACGTCCATATCTCTGATGGCATTTCCGACATTTTCCAGGCATCAAGGTGATCCACTCTGCCACCCAGATTGGGTGGACCAAAGTGATCCCCAATTACCGGAGAATCTTCTCAAAGATATCGATCAAATTTTAAAGACTTTTCCACCGGAAAACACCACCGATGGCTCCAATTTAACGACCCAAGGTGGTTCTTGCTCGCCGGAAGTGGATGTCATCGGAGTGCAAACGGAATGCACCAAAATATCGAAGAAAGCAAAGGCATCGGCCCGTGGGAAGAACGCGCCGGTGGACTGGACCCGATACAGAGGAATAAGGAGGCGGCCATGGGGGAAGTTTGCGGCGGAGGTGACGAATCCGCTAAAAAAGAGGACGAGGGTGTGGCTGGGAACGTTTGATACGCCGGAGGAAGCCGCATTGGCTTACGACAGAGCCGCCTTTGAGCTCCATGGCTCACGGGCCAAGCTTAATTTCCCACTCTTGATAGGCTGCGATGGTATGCATCCGACAATGGCTCCCAAGCTGCTACAATCTCAAGAGCCATCTCCGCCAGTGACATCCACTTCCTCCTCGACGTCCACAGGAAAAAGACATCGGAAAAAGCAAAAGAAAAATGAGGTGGAGCCGTCCATTTCCGCCGTTTCAATGGTGGCAACGCCGGAGATGGACGTCTTGGTGGAGCAACCATCTAGCGCCACCACTGCCACAGCGGAGGAGGCTGGTAGTGATTGTTACTCTTTATGGAATCTTCAACTCGACACACTCATACCGGAAAGCTTCTTGCCCAACTGCCATGGCGGACACACTCATACAACAGCCACGGCGGAGCAGCCACCAATTGCAGCAGCGGCGGAGGTGATCGATTTTGACTGGGAATTTCATACGGATACATCAATGATCCTTGAGCAACTTTTAAACGAAAACATGGTGGAGCCACCGCATACCGCCCTAACGGAATTGGTGGCTGGTGACTTACCATGGGATGTTCTGCTACAAAACTTGGCTGAGCCACCACCAACCACCAGTAAAGCAGCGGAGATGGCGAATACACCTTTGGATTTCCATATTGATACATCGATATTTGAGAGTATTTTTGAGAAAAACGTTGCTGAGCAGCCGCATATGACCACAAGTATCACGGAGCAGGAGGTATCCGTGGTTGGTGGTGATCCTCACTCACTATGGAACTGTCAAATGGATATGGTAACACAGCCGTCAACAATCTACGCCACCGCAATCACGGAGGAGGTCGTTTGGTGACGGACTTCAAAAATTAGATAAATGAAATTTAGACTTTTATTTTAATTCTATGCTAATGAAATAATTTCTTTAGGCTTTGCCATCAAATAAAGTGGAAATTATAATGAATTTTGTAGCATTAAAAATAAGACCAACTACAAATAACTGGAAATTATGATGATGTATGTACAGATTTTATGATTTTGGTTAAGTGGTTCTTGATGGGATAAAATCAAAAATTCGATAAAAGAAGGAAAATCTCTTTCACTTAACAAAAAAAATCGGGTCGTTAGAAGAATGGATCAAATCTAAATATTATTACAACCGATAATTGTCGTCTTTTAATTTCAAATCTGCAGGAACAAAAGTATTACTTTTTAGAGATCATTGGAACACAAATTTGTGGTTTAGTTTTAATATTATTACTCTTTTCGACCCAAAATAAATGTTTACGATGAAAATGACATAAGATCGTCATTAGCCGGCGGTCGTCTTATGGAGACGTGTGTGCCAGGGGAATGGAGGGCAGTGGGGAGATAAGCTCTTTTGAGCTACAATTTATGCATATTCTTATATTGTGGATCTACTGTTAGAAGCTCTTGTTTTTGCCGTCTACTAGGTGGTTCAGATCGGGGGTGGTTCAGATCGGCAGTGGCCGGTGATGGTTCAAAAACAACAATGGTGGGCGGTGGTTCAGATAAGTATTGGTTGAGGGTGGTTCAGATCGACAGTGGTCGGCGATGGTTCAGATCAGCAGTGGTAGGCGGTGGTTCAGATTGGTATTGGTTGGGGGTGGTTCAGATCGACAGTGGTCGGCGATGGTTCAGATCGGTGGTGGTTCAGATTGACGGTGGTCGGTGGTGGTTCAGATTGGCTGTGATCGGCGCTGTTTCAGATCGACGATGGTTCAAATCGGTGATGGTCTATGGCTGTTCAGATGACAAGGATTGACGGTGGTTCAAATCGGCGGTGGTTGGCTATGGTTTAGGTCGGAGGTGGTTTGGGTCGGCGGTAGCCGACGATGGTTCAGATCGGTAGTAGCCGACAGTGGTTCAGATCGGCCGATGGTCGAAGCTGGTCAACGTTAGTCATATTGGGTTTTATGAGATTAGGATATATTGGGTTAATTACATATTTGGTATAATGAAAATACATAATTCCGTTCCATCAAAATAACATGTAGTTGCTAAGGAATATTAAATTCCTTTATTTGTAGAATTTTGAACATATCTTTTATGAAAAAGAATGAACAGAACAAGAAAACAAAATTTAATCAATGGATTCAACATTTTAATTCCATTAGATTCCTCTAACATCTATGAATCAAACAACCCCAAAGAGTTTAAAGATTTAACCAATTTTCTTTAAATTATATTGTTAAAATTATAAACTTTCTTGGTTCATAAATATGGTTCAAGGTTGGGTTTAGGGTTCAAGATTTTCACATTTTGTAGGTAAGTTTTCAACTCCAATATGCATATTAATCTCTTGTTGCCTTGTTATTTTCGAGTTTTTGGATCGATTTGTCAAGATTATTTGCGTTTTTTGGGTTGTGGGTTTGAACACCATTAATTGCAAGTCTAACCCAATTTTGAAGTTATTGTTTTACTCTGATTTTAACATACAAGTATTAGTATTTTGTATAAAACGTTCATAAATATGATTTCGTATTGAGAATATATAGAAAAATAGCTGTTTCGGAATGGTTTTGAGAAAATGGAGTTTCTGTTTTAACAGTGTTGATCCATGGTCCGAAATATTTTATAAGAATAATCCAGAATGTTTTCGTTTTAATATTTTTACAATTTTAAACATATTCAAGATTTTTTTTTACATTTTAAGTTAATTAATTTCAAAACCAATATTTATCTTTGATTCATTTTAAACAAAATTTACATTATTGGTCGTAAAGGATTTTGTAAACGAGATAAGCGAATAGTGTGAATTTTATTACTAAACGTTATTACAATACAAAGGTATATATTAAATAGCATTTCCGGGTAATTAGTATTTTTAGGTTGGCCGATCATAAGTCCATTTAAGTTTTTTTTTTTTATTAACCTGGATATCCAACCTGCTATGCAAGCCGACTAATCACAGGGCGACCACCTGTTTATAGCCCGGAGTCACCACAGTTGAACCTCTGTGGTCACAAGAGGATTTTTATTCCTCCTTGGATTTGAACATGAGACTTCCTGGTACTTTTGACCTTTGAGTCAAGATCAAACCAATCAGGCACCACCCTTGTGGTTTGCATGTAGGTTTTTACTAATAACATGCTAGCATATTATATTGCGCAATCTTACTTTTAATAATCACAAAAAAATACTTGCTCTACATGGTAAAAACACTTCCACCTAATCTTCAGAGTAAAGAGAACTACAAGGAATTAAACATATACTTACATAATTGTTGATGGAATAGAAACTACACAAAGTTAAGTAATGCTAGTGATCAAATGAATCTTGCTTTACAAGATTAGTTTTTGTCTTATCCTTCTGTACACAAAGAACAACCCCATACCTCACACAGTAAAGCACATGTATGGAGTCACTCTATTGCTTCCAAGCATGCTTACCTACTTTGTGAAGACCACTGTTCATATATGACTAAAAGCATGTATATCTGAAGACAAAGAACAAGCTATACTCTAGAAGTTTGCCACATGCTTTGTATTCTCTGACTTGCATTAAATGCAATGGGTATATGTCGATCATCTCTCTCAGTGATTTGATGATAGTCCTTTTTCTCTAACAAAAAAAAAAAATACTTTCTCTTTATTCAACTTCAACAATCATCACTAAGTCTGTTTAGTGATTGTTGAACATGTATTGTATTTCTCGAGAGACAAATATTTCTTTAGGAAGACAAAACTCACACTACAAGAACCTTCAATGATATCGAAGATAAAGTTGAAGACAGAGACAAACATTTCGTGATCTAATGTGGTTCAGTGATAACAAACCTGTCTACAAATGTGTGAAGTCTACTCAAAATTCAGCATACACCAAAGAAATCTTAGTGTTATTCCAATGTCAGCGATCAAATGAATCTTGTTGATCAAGATTAGTTTTTTTCTTATCCTTCTACACGCAAAGGACAAACCCATACCCCTCAAAGTAAAACACTCGTACGGAGTCACTCTATTGTCTCCAAACGTGCTTACCTACTTTATAAAAGACAAGCTCACTTCTAGCAGCTTGCCACGTGCCTTGTTGTCTGACTTGCATTTAATGCAATGAGTATAAAAAGTTGAGAAGTCCCTCCTCCTCACTAACTTGAAGATAAAAAATCTACCCAAGAAGAGACACTCTCACAACAAACTTCTTAACCATGCAAAGTTATATTTACTTCAAGTGAAGAACACCAACTAAGCTCTTCCTTTAGCGAAGTTATTGTTTCTTCTTTTAGCAAATCTTTTCTTTCTTGTTTTCTGTAACTTGTATGTTTCCTAGATTGTTTTTGATAAGTTTTGTATCTTATCTTATTCCGCAAACAATCTGTAAATTTTGTATTGATCTTCTTTCTCAATAAAGGAATTTGGAAAGTGAAATTTACCGTGTGTTTGTATTCATCTCGCCCCTTCTACAAACTGTTACCTTTAAAATTTTGTAGATCCGTCTGGGACCAACAAGTGGTATCATAGTATTGTTTTATTATCTATTCTTTCTTTAGATAATTTATTTACCGTTTTAATGGCATTGCAAAACACAAACACCAACTTTCACGATAATGACTCTCTAGCCAAACCTCCTTGGTTCATCAGACACAACTTCAAACTTTGCAAGAATCATGTCTCTTTTCTTGGAAGGTGTGAATCCTGAAATTTCATACTATATTGAAAATGGACCTTAGGTTCCATTTCCAATATCTCTAGCATTTTCTGCAACTGCTACGACTGCCGCCATTCCTAAAAGGTAGATTCCGAAACTCTCTTATCAATGGAATGACAAAGAGAAAAAGAAAATGGCTTTAGATACTAGAGCTAGATATATAATAGCCATGTCTCTTCCTGACGAGGTTTATCACTCTGTTATGAAGTTAAGAACCTCGAAATCCATGTGAGACACTCTTTGTTCTTTAATATGAAGGTACATCTGAAGTACAAGAATCGAGGAAGATTAATTTAGTAAGACAATATGAAAGTTTTCTCTGTGGAAAATCTAAATCCTTGTCTGTAGTACATCAACATTTTAATTTTCTTCTTATTGATTTAACGAAAGTTGGAAGAGAATATTCCAACTTTGAGACCCTGACAAAGTTCTTAGAATGTTTTCCAAAAACATGGGATAATTACACCATGTGTCTCAAGATGTTTAAGGATATATCCTCCCTTTCCCTTAGCACTCTTTATGGGATATTGCTTAATCATGAGCAATCCCGTCAGCTGAAAAAATGATCTTCTCAAATATTCAAGAGAAATGAAAAGCTCTCATTTAGTTTTGATTTCTGAAACCCCTTCAGCTACTCCTTCTATTTCTTTTACTCCTTCTTCTCTTACTATCACTGTATTAGATCCTTCTAATTCTGAGGATTTAACATATGATGGTTTATCAGAGTTTGATGAGTCTCTAGCCTTACTTACAAACTTTTTCAGAAAGTTTGCCAGAAAAAGTAATTTTCACATATCTCCTTCTTTGGCTATCACTGACAAGCCAAAGTCAAATCCTATTGACAAGGCCTCAACTAACTGCTTTAACTGTCAAAACAAAAGACATTTTGCAAGTGAATGCAGATCAAAGAAAGTTGTGAAGCCATCTTCTAACATCTTATCCTCCTTCAGGCTAAAAGACGACAAATATCTAAAACTGAAGAAGAAGTATAAAAAGATGAAGAATTTCCAGCCTAGAGGTAAAGGACTTATCGCCGATCAGACTGATTCTTTTGATGAATCATCTTCAGATAAGAAAGACACGACCTATATTTGTCTTATGGCCAAGGATGTCAAGGACGAACCATATGAGACATCATTCTCTAGTGATCCCTCTTTATCAACCTCTACTCAGGTATGTAATCTGTATAACCCTTCCACTTCTAGTTGTGATAGGCTATCTGCACTAGATACGTTGATTGTGGATCTTTACAAAGCTTTAAATGGCAAAACTAAAGATGAAAAACTAAATCTTGATTTATAAGAACAATTAGAAAAATGCCATTCTAAGATCAAAGAACTAACTGAGATTGAAGAAAATCTTAAAGATTAAGTCATTGTATACCAAGCAATCGACATCAAGCGCGAGCAGGATATCTCTGAGCGAGAGCAAGCAATTGCTGAACTCAAGGTTGAAAAGGCTACCATTGAAGGATGGTGTAAAGCATCTATCAAAGCCACTGAGATCATTAACGTTCAGATTCCCTCCCAAGATCAAGAGTGGTCTAGGTTATTCCTATGATCAAGAAGATCGTGTCAGGGACATTTCCCAGCTTAAGTTTGGAACCTTTGTCTCTTCTATCTCTGAAACTTCTTCCTTTTAGTACACCTCTACTGAATCTCTTCTTGAAGGAACTTATCTTAGTTCAAAATACAAAGACAAAGGTAAAACCATTGTCATCATTTCTCCTCTATCTAAAAAGGACCACAAGTTAAAGAAGACCTTTCTATACCTTCAGCTTGTAAACCTTAAACCTTAGGTACAAAGGTCTTTGAATGTTCTCAGAGATCAAGACCAATTCTGAAAGTTAATCTTTCACCCAAGATATCTAAATCTTCAACTGTTCCTCCTAGAACAGCTGAAAAAAGGTATTCTTGGAGCTGGTCCCTCTCATCTAAGGCTCCCAAGCCTTGACTATTTTGGTTCTAAATCTATTTTAAACTATAGTAAGTGTCGTCACTATAGTGAGACTACTCATGTTGCAAGTAAGGTTGAAAAGTAAGTAAGGTTGAAAAGTCAGCCAAAGTGAAATCAACCTCAAAAGTTGTTAAAACAACAAATGTGTAGAATACCACTGATACCTCTTTAGGTTCAGTGAAGACTTCCACTGACTTTAAGCCTTCAATGTCAGTGAGGAAAGATGACACCTTCATATCTAACTCTGTTGGACCCATTGAGAAATGGGTACGAAAGAAAAATTAATATCCTTTCTATTGCAGGGAGTCAAAGGTATCTAGTATTTAGATAGTGGATGCTCAAGACATATGACTGGAGACAAAACCTTGCTCTTCGAATATAAAGATGAAAGAGGTTCTACCTCTAACTTTGGAGAAAAAAGGAAAGGGATATACCAAAGGTTTTTGTATATTAACCAATGACGCAACCATTTTCAGACGTGTTGCATATGTTGAAGAACTAAAGCACAAAAGAAGACAAGCAATAGAAAAAACTATTCATGTCATATTTGATGAACCTCGATCAACTAACTCTAAACCCATTTTTGATGATGAAGAAAAAAAGAGTTAGATAACTGGATGATATCTCATTATGGAGAACCTGAAGCTTCCTTCAGCAATCAACCCAACATTGATTTCCCTGAAGCTGATGATGATCCATTTATCATTCCTGACACGACTAATTACAAAGCTGAATCCTCTTCAGGGATTGTTGTCGTTCCTATTAGCCATATATCCTCTTCTACTTTAAATATAGATCCTTCAGTTATTGAGTCTCCTTCAGTTATTAAACATCTCTCAGTAAATGAATCTCTCACTGAGGCTCCTTTGGCAATTCAAGTAAATGTTGAAGAATCTCTTGTTGAAGCCTCATCTTCTATACTTGAGCCTCCAAACTCATAAGATGACAATTTATGTCATCTACTCACACAACGATGGACAAAAATCCATCCCACAGATCAAATTCTTGGAGATCCAAGCGCAGGTATTCAGGCTCGTCGAGGTCTAGGTAATATATGTCTCTTTGTCAACTTTCTTTCTTTAGTTGAGCCTAAGAAAATCAATGAGATTATCACTTATCCAAGCTGGGTCAATGCTATGCAAGAAGAACTCATTGAGTTTGATAGAAATATGGTCTGGTACCTTGTCCCACATCCATATAACAAAACTGTGATAGGCACCAAATGAGTCTATCGCAACAAGTTGGATTGAACAAGGAATTGTAACACGCAATAAGGCTCAACTTGTTGCTTAGGGATACAGACAAGAAGAAGCCATCGACGATGATGAAACATTTGTACCAGTGCTAAGCTCAAAGCAATTCAACTCTTCCTAGGCTATGTTGCCCATAAGGACTTTAAAGTCGATCAAATTGACGTAGAGAGCGCTTTCTAAATGGAAAACTTCAAGAGAAAGTTTATGTTGAACAACTTCTATATTTTCTTGACCCTAAATATCCAACTCATGTCTATCGATTGGATAAAGATCTTTATGGGTTAAAATAGTCCCCTCGAGCCTAGTATGACACCCTTTCTTCATTTCTTACGTGGAAAGATTGATCAAACATTATTTCTTAGAAAAGTCAAGGTTCACATCATTCTTGTCCAAATTTATGTCAATGATATTATTTTTGGATCCACTACTCCCTCGTTGTGTTTTCGTTTCTCTAAACGCATGAAGAAAGAACACRACATGAGCATGATGGGAGAGCTAACATATTTTCTAAGTCTTAAAATTAATCAATCTGAAAAATGTTTTTTTATAAGTCATAGTAAGTATGTCAGGCATAAGTTGAAGAAATTCTCTTTGACCAACAGTTCATCTATGAAAACTCTCATGGCTCCTTCTCTCACGCTGAACAAGGACCCAAATGGGAAACCTATAAACGTTACCGCTTATAGAGGAATGATCGGTTCCCTGCTGTATCTAACGGCTAGCCGACTTGATATCATGTATTCTACCTGTCTCTATGCAAGATATCAATCTGAACCCAAAGAATCTCATCTGATTGCCGTAAAACGCATCTTCAAATATCTGAAGGGTACTCTTAATCTGCGCCTTTGGTATCCCAAAGATCAGGTTTTGACCTAATAGGTTATGCAAATAATGATTTTGCAGGTTGCAAGATAGATAGAAAGAGCACCACAGGAGGCTGTCAACTTCTTGGTGGAAAGTTGGTGAGTTGGACAAGCAAAAAGCAAAACTCAGTATCCATATTAACTACTAAGCTGAATATGTAGCCACTGAAAGTTGTTGTGCCCAAATTCTTTGGATGAAAAATCAGCTCAGTGATTATGATCTTCAGCTCTCCAAGATCCCTATTTGTTGTGATAGTACTAGTGTCATTTCCATTGCAAACAATCTTGTATTTCACTCTAAGACCAAACATATAGAGATCATATTATGAATGATGATATTGAACTTCATTTTGTACCCACTTAGTACCAACTAGTTGACCTATTTACTAAACCTAGACTCTCTTCTCCAAAATAACAAAGAATAACACATACATGCAAAACTAAGCTTACTCTTAAGCAAAGTTATGGCATCTTCTCAAGCAATCACTTTCTCTCTTGTTTTTCTGTATCTTATGTGCTTCTTAGATTGTTTAGATAAGTTATGTATCTTATCTTCTTCTGCAAACAATGTGTAATTTATGTATTGATCTTCTCATATCAATAAAAGATTTTAAAAAGTAAAAACTGTGTGTTTGTATTCACCCTCTTCTACAAACTAGGGGTGAGCATAGGCGGGTACCCGCCCTTTTTGACAGGAACCGGAACCGGAACCGGCGGTTCTTGAGATATTGGAACCGGAACCGGAACCGGTTAGAGCGGTTCTTGAATTTTTGGAACCGGAACCGAAACCGCCTGGAACCGGTTCCGGTTCCGGGTACCCGCTTCCTAAAATATTAAAATTTTGTTATTTAGAAATAAAAATAAAATATTGCCAAAACACTAAATTAAATAAACAAGAATACAAATTATACGGAATAATGATTACAAATATTGTTTTAACGATTACAAACCATAATAGACTAATAGAAAATATTCAAAGTTTAACGATTATATACTATAATTGTAAATGTTCAAAACTTAACGATTACATACTACGAACTGTAGTTTAGTAGAACTMGAAAGTAGATGAAGAATGAAGATGACCGCATCATTTGAAGATGTAACTTAATATAAATTTGGTATTGAAAAAAATCAATTATTTTTTTTATTGAAAAACAACCGCCGGTTCCGGGTACCCGGCGGGTAACGGTTCCGAAAAACTGAGAACCGGGACCGGAACCGTTCTCAATCGGTTCCGTATTTTAGGAACCGGAAACGGAACCACTCATATCGGTTCCGGTTCCGGAACCACTCATATCGGTTCCGGTTCCGGAACCGGCGGTTCCAAGGCGGTTCCGGTTCCGCAAACGGGTACCCGATTCCGCTACTAACCCCTACTGCAAACTGTTACCTATAAACTTTTGTAGACGTGTCTGAGACCAACATATATTAAGCCCCTGAAGAGAGAGACATTTTGGAAGTTGTTGGTTTGAGAGTTTTATTTTTCGTTACATTAAGTTTTGTGGGATTTGAAGTTTGGCGATGGCTTTGTTTTCATCTTTTTGGCATTTTTTATGTAACCAAGTCCTTTTTGGATTTAGTGGAAGATTTATTAGAGCATGTTGTTTGGTGATTCCATTTCCATTGTGAATTTGCGGTGTTACATGGTAGATGATGTTTATATGATTTATACAAATGGTTTAGTTTATATTTGATCATATATTCCTCTATTTATTAAATTAAGAAATCCACTAAAGTTTTTGCTAAAAATTTATTAACCAATGCAATCAAACATTCTAATTTTTTTTTAGCTTTATTAAATAAGTTGGTTAATGATACAAAACATTCTGAATCATGTGGGGTTTGGTTTACTATTTAAGATTTAAAAGAGATGTAATAAATAATCTCATTCATTCTGGATTTAAATTCGGACACCGTTAAGACTTTTATGTTATAGAGGTTTATCTGTAATGACTTCAGACAATAATAAATCTAGAAATTTTAATAACAAGGGTTGGGAGTTTAAATAACATAATATAAAATATTAATAGAAATAAATAAAAATATAAAAATGATTGGCCACTATCGGTCTCTAGATTATTATATAGAAGCAACAAAAAAAGACTTAATAATTATCCATCAACTCTAGATTTTGGTACTTTTTCAAAAATAATTCAGTTTTTCTAGTGAAACGGAAAAACGATTAATAATTATCGACTAAACAATCAATAATCATAAAAATAATAATAATTATGCATCAACTAACAAACCCTAAATCTAATATTAATAGTAAACAACAATTAACAAGTGTGCTTCAACTAATTACAGCTCGAACCCTAACTATTTATGGGTGTTAACGATTCAAGTCTTTAAGGAGTTACTCAAGTTCAAGTATATATCTCGAGCCCGAGCTTGATCATTTTTTAATTCAGTTGATCTCAAACACAAAATAAAGCTTATTTAACTTAACGAGCCGAACTTCATGACATCAATGATCCATTCATCTCGTTTGAAAACTTTATTAGATTTTTGAGTTGAACTGAACAACTCGGACATACACTTTTTCAAGCAAAACATGTTCTCATTTTTATAAATCATCATTCAAAATATATAAAATAATCGAGTTTGAGTCAATCTCTTAGATGCTTAAAATTGGATTATTCTTTTTGGGGTCAAAACCTTATTTTTTGGCAGTCGAAATAACTTATATATATATTTGTAAGAACAACATATACATTCGTCTATATTCGTGATCGTTTAGGGGATTAGTTGGTACGTGTAAATTGATTCAAAAACTCATTATTATCAGAAAAATAATTTATTATAATATATATATTTTTTAATTTGACGTTTTAAAAATAATTTATGATGTGTTATAATATTTCATATATTTTTTTATCGTTAATTATTTTCGAGCACGTGGAATCTTTAATTCCCTTTCGGTTGCGTAAACAGTCAAGTATTTGTTTGTATCTCCTTTATTTGTTTATTTATTATAAGCATGGGTACAATGCATCTCACGTGCCATACTCTCCCCCAACTAATTAACGATTTGTCGTTAGTGCATATTCGATAGTTACGGGCTGACAACAGGTAGGGTGTCGTTAAGATAAAAGTTATGTTATTCTATCTATTAAATATAGTGGGTAACAAAAAAGGTAATTATTTATCTCATAAAATATTATATCTTATTTAGAGGGTTAGGGTTCGGTGAGAAGGGGGGTTAAAGTGAGAAGTGTAAGAAAAAATCTTCACTTTTAGAGTAATATTAGTAATTTAGTATGAGATGTATCAGATCAATCCCCGTATAAAGCTCGATTCATGGTTGGGGTTGAGATTAAAAGTGATCAAGGGTCCGGATATTTTTTTACGTTTTTCATCTTAACACTCATTCTCACACGATTTTTCACCAGTCATTCGACAACCACATAATTTCTAACACCTCAGGATCCACATTTGCATATAATAATGTCTTTCAGATATCAAGAAATACAAATTTACATATTCGGTTCCAATATACAAAAGCTACATTATAGAAATAGTTGATAAATTTATCCACAAAATCTCTACACAAAACTTGTACTCATAAACAGCATGCAAGTACAAGTAATAACACATTATCCCAAAATCCATATACTGGCAATCATACATTTCTTCATAAATTTCCTTCTCCCTTTATCAACTGGTTGTCTGACCTGTAATACTTATTTTATAACATCAAAATGAGGGTTAGACCTTGAGGTTTATTGAGAAATCCTCTTTATGCAATTACAAGGTGAATATCACCAAAATCTTTTTATAAAACTCATATTTGTAATAAATAACAAATATATAATGTTTTGACAAAACAACCCTTTTTTGCCACATCAAACCACAAAATATCCATTTATCGCATAACACATGAACTCAAAGCTTCATATAAAACGAACCATAATTTCCTCATAACACCTTGGGTGAAACAACCCCTCTCTCACAACATGCTGGTGCGATCACAACATACTTCCTCGCATCAAAGCCTAGAGGCAAAACCAACTAGAGCCCCTCTGGACTCACCAACCCAAAAGCAAGGCCTGGAACCAAGAGCTCGGATACAGAGCTCGAACATAGAGGGTATGAAGACCGAAGTCTTACGTGTAAAAAGCCAAGTACTCGGATATAGAGCTCCACTCCTAGACACAAAGCCTCTGTGTCACACCCCGTTAAAGCGGAAACACGAGATATAACATGTAAGCGTGTCACAACAACATATAATAAATAACACCATAAGTTTACAAGATTACATCCATAACCAAGTTGATGTTTGAATACTTCAAAATAAAGTTTACATATTACAAATATGCTCCAAAAACTTCACTTCTTTACTTATTTCCTGAAAAGCATGAAACATAAAACAACGTCAACTACAAGGAGTTGGTGAGTTCACAGGTTTTCATATGCACAAAACTATTTACAATGCATAAATCATTTCTTGCAAACTAATACATGAACTTGCACACGATAAATGTAAATCTATAACGATGTTTAAAACTTGAGACGCTACTGAGCCTTTCCTGACCAATGTGCCCCATTATTTTACGAATGACCATAAGTAGCCCGTATACTCACTTAGGTCCCACAGTTCGTAGCAATGCTAATTCAGCGGTAGTCCAAATTCCACATGATTAGACTAATAAAACATAGGTAATGTGCACCCCTTTCTGGGTGGGACTGTCAACACAATAGCGACTATCCACAAATACCACGGCTTGGGGACATGCCCGAGTTAACAAGTAGCGTTTACGGACGGAGACTTTATTTGGAAATATACTCTCAAGTACATCAATTTATCATTTATATCATAGTGCAAAACAGTCAATATTTCATGACATAAACAAATCCTGACTAAACAGTTCTTTAGTCCAACAATTTTATAAACAAACAGTATAGTTTGCATAACTTCATGCTTTTCCCCCAGTTTAAATAAACAAAACATTAAAAGTGGGCCGTGAATACTCACTTGTTTGCTGTTTTGAATATCCAAGAGCTTGACAATGGTTGAAGCTCTAATCGTCCACCTTAGACTTTTCTAAACAGTCCAACATCCAGAAATTAGATCACCTATAAGTTCTCGATAAAGATAAAGTTAAGTATGTCTTATGTAATGCCATTGAGTTTTCATGATTTAAAGTTGATATTTATATCATTTGCTCTTTGAAATAGTCCAATATTTTATATCCAAGTCTTCAACACATGGACATAATATAAATTCTAATTCTGGAATTTTTGTTCTCACAAATCACTGTCAAAAGGAACCTTCCATAACTCTTTTTGAGTCCAAATTTTTATATCATCAATAGTAATGAGTTAAACAGATTTTTGCCGATTATCAAGAATTTTGGATGGGTTTAAGGCACTCATTATTACCYTACAACTTTGAGTGACACAGTCCCTAAGACAGATTGCACACTCTTCGAGTGACGGCCACTTGGGGGGTCTAAACTCATCATTTTTCAGTGATTTTAACTTTATTTTAAAGCTAACACATAAGGCTAACTTCTAGAAAAAGAATCACCCATTTTTATTGAGTTTTGAAGAAGATATGACTGTGAAGTCCAAGATTCATAAAAAAATGATAAAATCTTCAAGAACAAGATGAATGTAATAGTAGAAAGAATAGATCACCAAATGTAGTTGATTTGATTGAGAGAGAGAATTACAGCACTAATCTGATTACAATCTGCTAATGACTTGATAATGACAATTACAAGGAAAATACTATTTATACTAAGGAAATAGTAAATCTACACTATTACAAATATAAGTAAACTAAGGAGAAACTTGAATACAACAATAAAGCTCTTACTCAAACCCAATATTCTCCCCCTTTGGAATCAAGTTTGGACTCTTGTAAATTTTGTCTTACGAAGTCGAAGAATTTTTTCTAATCTCCTTAGAGCGTTCCTGTATTGGATCTTCTCCTCGAGCAGATTTATAGCATTGATCAACAAATATCGTTCTTTGGAACTCATCCTCTCAGATTCTGCAGCTCTGTCATTGTTTGCTCTTTTTAAGTCAAGCGCCCTTCTCACCAACCTTATCGTACCATCTGAATATTTGTTCAACTCATTGAATGTCATGAATTTCTTCACTTGAAGTTGAGAAAAATATATGACCCCAAACTCTAGCTTTTCAAGAATCATATAGACAGGATAAACATCAATATCTTCTAAGTCTTGATTTGGTCTTTTCAGATTGATGATCCTTTGATTGTCTTCGAGACCCATTTGAACATCAATGACTATAGCCAGCTTCACATGACATCGCATAAATCTCTTAATAGCATCAAGAGCAATCAATTCTCCCTCCTTCCTGTTTGTCATGTTTCTGATTTCGAAGTACATATACTCTAGATCTTCCAAGTATAAGCTTGAAAAATCTGCTTCACTGAATCTCTAGATCTGACCATCCTGTCTAGTCACAGTAAACACATGATACCATATCCTCAGAATCTTTTGAGCACTGCTTGATCGTGACAACCCGATGCTTGGTACGTACTTCATTTATAGGTGTTTGTATTCTAAGCGACAGTCTTTGGTTTGCCGATGAATACCAAGAACTTTATCACCGCTCAGAACTTTTCGATGACGGATAAAAATTTCAAAGTAGATATCTTCTAAGTACGGCTCTCGGATTCTTGCTCTATCGTAACCAGGAAAATTCGCTCTGATGTGAAATGGCACATAATTTTTGGTGAAGATTTCAGTAGGATCAACATGTTCTCTTGGAGCAGGGATATCTGATACATCAGGTACATCTGCAGTGGAAGATTCTGGAATAGTTTGACGGTCTTCTTGAATAGGAAAAACTGGATCTTCATCATTTATATCAGCTTTAAAATCAAAGTAAATCCCAGTTGACTCGTCAATGTTATCAATGTCCTCTCCAAAATCTTGCTCTCCGCCCAGTGTAGTAGAGAACACATCGTTGAAACCTACATTGGCAGATAAGTCCAATAACATCCTTGTTTCTACTGTGGAGTCCCCCGGCTTTTCAGCCATTGGCTCGATCATAGGACTTGTCTCCATTTCTTCATCTTCTATCACAATGGCCTCAATTATTCTATCCCGAACAGATTTCGGGGCATAAACTTCAGCAATTACGTCCTGAGTAGATGGCTCATCTCCAACCCTTGCAGCTTGTTCAGATGTCTCAGCCAATCTCTGTCTCTTCCTCTCCCCCTCATGACTATCTGGATCATCCAGATCGTCATGCCTTCGTTTCAGAGAGATGGCCTGAGACCTGCAAGTTTCTTCCAAAGTAGACACCCGTTCAACAAGGGCATCCATTGAAATTTTAAGATCTTGGGTTTTGGATGTGAATAACTTTCTAACTTTGGAGAAGCTAGAAGTAACCACATCTTGAAAATCCAAAAACTCTGAGGCTCGAACAAAAGGGTTAACGTCCAGTTGTTGTCTCAAGAGGCCAACCAAATCTGCATCTTCAGCGTCGGGATTTTGAGATGCCATCAATTTTGCATATAGCAACGATTTAAGTTCATCCATCGTTTGTTCTTGTACTGACGGATCAGGTACATGTGGTGGTGATGGCGCAGATGGTTGCTTTTCTTCTACTGTTTCTTTCCCCTTCAGTAGTCATTTTAGACTAGCCATTTGTGCATCCAAATTTTCTTGAACAACCTTTAGGGCACCATCCAAATATTCTCTTGACACAAAGTCGGGTAAACTCACACCTGGATCACTTAGATTACTAGTTGTAACAATAGTTGAATAAATTGGTGTGCCTACGTTCAATGTTGGCATGATATTAGCATTGGTAGGACTTCCGACCTGTCCTTGTGAAATGTCTAATGACACCACTCCGGTCATTTCGGCAAGTTCACTAAGACCTGCACTTGGAGCAACAGATGTTCTAGACTCATGTGTACCTATGTGTATCGGCTCTAGACTCGAGGTGCACAGAATCGATGTCGTAGGCTGGGGCAGTGGCCTACTTATTTCAATAACTACATTCTCCAAATGAAAAGTAGTTAGCAGATGTGCTCTATCCCCGTGTTCAATTGAAACAACTGGTTGTTGAGAACCAGTTGAGTGGATGGGTGGGGTGTGCATTTGCATAGCTAGGCTAGCTATGTCTTGTTCAATACCAATATTCAACGAATGAATGTCAGTAGCAGATGTGGGTGCCTGACTATGTGTTTCAGCTAGGGAAGGAGCTTGATACTCTTTTTCTGCTCCACTCACACCCTTTCCAAATTCTTCTACGTCCCTTTCACTCAATCTCTCAACATTTTCAACTGCAACTCCCTCATCTGCTTCTTCGTTAGAAAGGTCTTGAAGAATACGATCATAATCATCAATATTGAATGACAAAGAATGTAAGCTCGGACAAGGCTGTTGAGTTGAATATTCTGGAAAAATGTCATCTATGTCATCAACCAGTGTTCCAATTGGAATATTCTGAGAAGGAACAGTTTGAGCACGGTCGTCCGCTCCATCATCATTATTACCATCATCATCATCATGATCACCAGAAACTGCCTCATTATCGATTTCAGTAGCTTTCGAACTTGACGAAGCTGTGGAAGTACTAGCAGATGAAGTACTTTGCCAATCAGATGCTCCCCCCTCCTGTTCACCCCTCTCTATTTCTTTTTCCTTCAGCACACTTCCCTGTTCAGGTAACCCCTGTTCCTGAACTCTTTCTTCTATCTCTAACTCCTCTCTCACAACTAAGGCATGGGGTGATCCTTGGGTAAGTTCAACCGGTTCTGGTTGAGTTATCAGATCTATAACTCTCCTATAATCTATAACGCACTAAGCGGTCTGATCAACTAAGGCGATTAGTTCTGGTGGTACTGCCATTATAGAATCCCAATCTTTTACTTCTGTATGCTGTCGAATTCTGGTCATGACGAATGTCGGCCCTTTTTCAAAATTTGATCTGACCGGAATGTCTTCATTAGCATCCATCATTGCCTTAATAAACAATTGTAGAAACCTCTGAAAGGGCACAAATTTCCTAGCTTTAGACGAAAATCTTTTTGCATTGACCAGCTCCATCAATTCATTCCATATGACTAAAGCATATTCATAGTTTCTCGAGAAGACAATTCCATGAAAGAATTTGAGAAACGAGCTACTGCAAGTATCTATGCCCGCTGTCTTTGACGTCAGACATCTATTCAGAATTGAGAACAACAAATGTCAGATTGATGGTAGGAATCGTCTTTTGAATTGAGTCGGGTTATTCAATTCTGCCGAGTATCYTAAACGTTTGATGTCCAAGCACAGTTGTTCATCTGATACAAAGTCTTCAAAACCAGTAGAGCCTGGTCCGGGCAGACGGAGAATTCTTCTTAGTCGTTTCAATGTCAGACGACTGACATATTCGTCAACTTCTCCTTCAAAATAAATGGTGTCACCGTCTTTTTCCAAAGTAAGCGTACTCCAGAATTGTTGTAAATACACCATTGGAACAAGTGTATTAGCAGATAAAGAGTATGCTATGGGGATTCCTTTCAGTATTTCTGGGATGATAGGGTATTCGGCTGGCATAACAAAAGAGAATAAATGGTTATTAGGCTTTATATCTAGGTATTTTATCTGTGGAAATAATGTTTCAGAGGGTATGGGTTGGTTAGGCGAATGGATTGGAATATTGTCCGATCTGACGGAAGGAACGTGAGATTCTTCGTCAGATTGATGTCTTTGATCCGCCATTAACCTGTAAAAAATCTAAAAAATTAGAATCCATTTTATTCAAGAAATTCGAATTAAAAAAAAATAACAACACAACAAAAACAAAAACAATAAACTCTAAAAAAATAGTAAACTAAAAAAAAGTAAAAACACTAAACTAAAAAAAATCTAAAGAAAGAAATTAAAACCCTTAACAAAAACACTAAGACAAAAATTTTTTTTGGTCAACAAAGAAAAAACAATACAAAACAACCAAGTCTAAACTCTAATCCGGACAAATTAACTTTCAATTCAGATCTATGCAGTTTAGCTGTTAATTTCTTCGATCTGTTTCTTCAAATTAACTGTCTCTTGTGAACTAGAACCAGTTTTCATCATATCGTTCAACTTTTCTTGCAAAACTCTTTTTTCTTCTTTCTCTCTCTCATTATAATCAGTCAGAAGAATTGTCCATGATATGTTCTTGTTAAACTCAGAATTTAGTTTATCATACTTCTCTTTAAGCTCACGGTATTCTCTATCATAAAACTGCCATTTTAGAAAAAAAAAAGATTGATCAATTAAAGGATCTAATGCGTTGAAATCAGATAAAAAAAATCAGGAACAGTTAAGCTAAAAAAATAACAGAAAACACAAAAAACTGTTGAGAAATAAGAAAATCGATGAAAAACAGTCAAATATCAGTAAAAACAGTCAAAGACAGTTAAGACTGATTAAGGGGCTGTTTGTCACCATTAAGAGCCAACCTCTTAATCGGTAAGAGGTAAGGAGTGTTTGGAAAAAAAAAATAAGCCTCTTAATGGTTACATAACCCTCTTAACCATTTAGTGTCCAAGCCTTCACTAAACCATTCAGATTTACAATTTCCAAGTTTGCCCTCTCTATAGAGCCCTTCCTTCACATCGCCTCCCACCCCCCACGATCTAGTCTCCGTCTTCCCCCCCTCCCTGATCGTCGCTCTTCAGGTCGCCGTCTCCGGTCGCCGTCTTCCAACAGCTCTTCCGATCGCCGTCTTCCAGCAGGTCGTATTTCCTCGCTTCCTATCGTCTTCCAGCAGCTCGTATTTCTTCGCTTCCTACTGTCTTCCACCTTATGAGAGGTAGCTTCTTGATCAATGTGTTCTCCTTTTGCTAGTAATTTTGGTTCCAGATGCCAATATGTTCTTGCTCAGGAAGTAATTAAGAGAGGTAGCTTCAAGGATGTAACCACGTGGATGTTTATAGACTCACGTGGATGAGCAATTTTATATATCATATTTAGTAACACTCTGTCCATTTGGAACAAAAATTATGGAAACTCAGTTTAGTTTATGCGCCACTGGGATAGCATTTGAGATGATTTTAGTATGGAATGGATGATCTTGTTTGCAAGTCTTTTTGTTTTGATGTATAATTTTGTTTTGATATATAATTTTAGTATCGAAGAATTGGAAACTGTTTATTGCCTATTAGTTTATGGTTTGATAGAAGGCCTATGGTTCGTAAACTTTATGTGCAACATCTTATGTGAATTGTTCAAAAACTATTATATTGGAATTTGATTGTTATGTTTTTGTTTATGTTATGTTTGTTTGAATTAATATAAAATATGTAGTTACATTTACAAAGAAATTGTTTTATTCAGGTGTCTGCCAAACAACTATATTTTATTCAGTACTAAATCATACAAAGGGTTAAAATGGTAATTTGTTGTCATTCAGAGAACATTTACCAAACAACTATATTTCATTTTGCACTTAACCATTCTAACCCTCTTAACCATTCTGACCACTTAACCATTCTGCACAAAATCATTCAGCAATTGCCAAACAGCCCCTAAGACAATTTATGCAACGCAGAATAGTTCAAAACTTTCTCAAACAGTTAAAAACACAAAAACCAAAACAGATAAACGAATCTAAACAAAAATTAAAACTCAAAGACTAAAGACACAACAATTATAAGCCCAAGATGAAAATAAATGTCCAAGTCCAAAACAATAGAAATTTTTACAATTACAACCCAGACAAACAACTCAAGTCTGTCAGAAAACCAAAAACAACACCAAAACAGATTATTCAATCAATACAAATTATTCAACAGTGAGCTGTTGAACTTGATGCAGTTCTTCTCCACAAACTCTGCTTATCTTCACAAACTCTCTGAGAAATATCAAGCAATAATACCTTCCAATCTTGTGAAATGAACAGACCTGCAGAAGGGCAATCACAGCTTGTCAATCATCCACACATATGTGTTTCATTCAATGCTGCAAGCATGAGAGTTTTAGCAGACTCAATGATAAAATGAAATTAAAACAAATATAGTTGCTAAATCAAAGGAACAATGACTGTTATGAATGAGCTGCAGTTTTCTTGTTGGCTTTCAAATGATTCAACAGCTGCTTATCCGGTTAACAAACAGCTCACTAATCTGCTCACTAAACAGTCTAAGTTGCTCAAAGCACAGTCCGCTATAAAAACATCAGTAAATCGTTCAAGGTCTGATTTTAGTCTGCTCAAAAAGTAACAGTAAATGAATGCAAAAACAGTCTGTTTGCGATAAAACAACAGCTAATATGGACAAGCTGTTAAACAGGTTGATAGTCCTTACCTTCTGTGCAATCACAACAGGAAATACATACAGTCACAAACCTCAAATGTGTGACCCTATGTGTGGAATTAAGTGAAGAATAACCAGATGAATTTCTGAACTAATTGCACATACAGGAGTTAATTCCACTTCCTGTGAACTTCAAGAAAGCTGAGAGATGTTCTCCAATTTAAGCCAAAACAATTAAAACTGAATTAAAACCGATAGTGATCAAATCGAATAAGCTGTTGTTTTGCACAATGAACCTGTATTTGACTTAAGACCCTTAATCAATCTCTGTGTGACCTTCAACTTTGATATTCAGATCATCATGGAATGCATATAGGATGTATCTGGAATTATGTTAATGAAAGAGTAACTTCTTGCTACCGATGTCAAAACAGATGATACCTGGGATTCAAAAACTCAACATACAACAACTGTATGTTCTTCTAAAAGTAACAGGAACCAAGTCAATATGCAAATAAGAACAAATCACACAGAGTTGTACCTGGAATGTCAAAAACAGAAAGATCAACACTTAAAATCACATGACAGAAACAAAGACATCCGCTCACTACAGTCTCTATATACGCTCAAGAGAATAAAATAAATCGCTCACTGCTTAGACTTTAAATCGATCAAGCCTAAGTCTAAATCCCTCAAGACTAAACTTAAATCGATCAACCCTAACTCTTAATCTTCAAAATTAAACAATCTGAGTTCGAGTTAAAATGAACAATTTATAAATCAGGGTAAATGAATTGAGCGATAAGAAATCCGGATACCTCGATGCACAAACTGTTAAGTCCTAAATCGCTCAACTCTCTTGCTTAAATCGCTCATATATCCGCTCACACTATGAACTAAACCGCTCATTTATCCGCTCAAGCTAATCCTAAATCGCTCATGTATCTGTTTTAAATTGCACACAGATCACTCAAATGATGACCGTATACGATCAATCAAAAGTTACGTTATGTCCGAATTCGATCAAATTGAGCTACCCTTGAGTCTAAATCGCTCAGAAATCCGTTCAAGAATAAACTTAAACCTGTGAGATTTAGGATGACTTACTTACCTGTGAAAACCCTTGTCCACTCAGAGTTTGTATCCGAGAATCAAGAACCAAATGAAATCAGTGAGCGATTAAGAATCCGGTCACTTATCCGCTGAAATGGTGTGCGATTTAGCCTGCGATGAAGACTGATGAACTCTTGTGATGAAGACTGATTCAATATATTGAAAGGATGGGCTATAGGTTGGGCCTAAACAGAATGGGCCATGTAATTTTGAGCGATTTAACACCACTTAAACAGTCTAAACATCAAAAACAGATCAAAAATTATCAAAAACTCAAAAACAGAAAAGTTTTAACAAAAAAATGGATCAAAAACACTGAAATTAAAAAAAAATTAAGAACACGAAAAAAATTTAAAATTCACAAAAACGATCAAAACTTGAAAAACAGATGATCAAAATGTAAATCTTTGTGTAAAACAAAGATTCACAACAAGATTACACACAAAATGATCCTGTTTTTAACACGAAAACACACAATTTTCCATAAAATTTCGGATCAAAGTTAAAGAAAAACAAGAACACGAAGAACAAAACAAAAAAAAATTCATAAAATAATCTTCGAAMATTTCTGATTTCTTCTTCTGATCTCTTGCACACACTGCTCTGATACCAATTGTGTGTCCCACTACAATGATCAATCTTCAAGCATTCTTCATAACAATGGCAGATCTGAATATTTCTTTAAGAACATTCATAAGAGTTGAGAGAGAAAGTCAACACCAAAATTCTAGTCAAACCTTTCTTTACGTATCAAATTTTACAATGAGCTCTCTTCTTAGATTTACAAAGACATCACCCTATTTATAGGGTCAAACTTCTAGACAAAGTCAAAGTCAAAACTATCTAAGAAAAGTCAAACACGATGACTTTTACAATTATAGACAATATTTAACTTTCAAGACGAATACAATTTAATACTGATTTTCAATCCTAACAATGACCGATTTAAAATGCATGCAAGATTCTGTCAGGATTGCTCTTTTTGCACCATAATCTTGTATCAAGAACTTGAAGGCTCAAAACGCAATATTTTTGAGTGAGGCCAGTTGCATTAGAAAGATAACTCATTAAAATAAGTTCTAGAAAAAAAAACCATTTTGTAGGAATAACCAGAGAGATATTGTCGTCCAAAGTAGGTTTTACCTACTGTCAAGTGTGCTATTCCACACTTATTTTGGTCTAAACATTTGAAGGTTCAAAACTTCTTCATTTTACATGATTCTAGTTGGAAAAGAATCATAACTCATCAAAGTACGTTTTAGAAGAAAAATCAGAACATTTGGACTTTTATTTTGAAAGATACAGTCGACACAAGTGCTAACAAAATTTGTCAGTTTTCAAAATACATCTTTTAATGATTAAATTCCACATGCAACGTGGTTTTATCCTACTTTCTTGGAGTTCTAAGTTCGTGGATCATAGATTATCATCATTTTGAAGACATTTTCATGTCTTTGATGTATAATCTCCGCTTTTAAATTCTCCAGAAAATTTAATTACAAAGTCAAGAAGAAGGTATAGAAAATGAGAATCTTTGTTATTGTATAAAGGTAAGATAACTAGTCTAATACCTTTTGCTTGAAATCTTGAATATTCTTCAAGATTGACAGATTTTTAATGTTGTTTGAAGAWGAAATCGGCTGGAGGGGKATGGTTTAGAGAGAGAGAGGTTAGTGAGAGGAAAGGTTTATGCAAAACGAGAATGAAAAATGGGAGTTTTCAAAGAATATGGAGTATTTATATGTGGGTTTAAAGAAAGGAAATGGGCTGACCTTATTAGAGCCTAAGTCCATACTTGTTTATTTTTATTTTTATTAAAATAAGGCCCATTTAAAGTAAAACATAAATATAATTGACAAATACTGATAAAATATCAGTATTAGGTCAAAATTCCAAATTTTTGTAAAATTATTTGGACATTCAAATAAAACTTTTTATAATTTAATTTGGACTTTTATAATATCAATTTTATTTTGTTTGGAGAATTTTAATGAATTTGACATTACATAAGTTAACTTTATCAGTTACCCATCAAAATAGGATTTTCTGAACTATAATTCGGGAACTAAGCCAGATGAATTCTAATGAGCATGACTAGATACTAATATAATTCTTAATTTTAAAAATCCTATAAGGTGCTAACCTGATGCCCAAAAATGACGGATGTCACACTGTGCATAGTACATGCAAAGCCTCTGGGTCTCCTACTTAGCCCCAGAAGTAAGGCCATCCAGAAACCAGACCAACCAGAGGCCCTCTGGTCAAACAGAGCCTCTATTGATTCTATCTTTCATTGATTTGATGATGATCCCTTTTAATCTATCGAAGTATAGTATTTATGTTATTCAGTTTCAACAATCTTCACTGAGTCTGTTCAGTGATCGTTGAACGTGTATTGTAATCCTTTCAGAGACTGTTATACTTCAAGAAGAAGAAATTCACACCACAAATCCCTTAGTGATGTTGAAGAGAGAAGCTGAAGGTTAGAGACCATCAAGTTCGTGATCTGAAGCAACATTCACTGATTACAAGCTCGTCTACATATGTGTGAAGTCTGCGCAAGTTTTAACGAATAGTGAAAAAACCTTTTAGCGTCATTCCTGTATTCAGCGATCAAATGAAACTTACCAAGCACGATTGTTTTTATTTTGTCCTCCCTCACACAAAGGACAAACTCATACCTTTCTATAGTGCTTACCTACTTTATGAAAGAAGACTACTCATATACAGCCAAAAGAATTGTTTATTGTAGCAAAGGACAAGCTTTCCTCCAAAAGCTTGACACATGCTTTATACGTTCTGAATTGCATTTAATCCAATGGGTATGAATAGCTGAATGTTCTCCTTTTAGTTATAATTATTTTCACTACTAACTTACCCAAGAAGTTACTTCTCTCACTACTCTTTGTCGAAGAAAAAGAACCACTTTGAACAAGTGAAGAACACTTTTATTCTTATCTTTATTTCTTATAGAAAATCTTTTCTCTTTGCTATTTGTTATTGTGTGTATATGTAGGAACCCATAATCCTCTAATATATCGATAATCACAGGTTAGATCAATATATGTGTGGAGGCAATAACAATGATATTGAAAAGGTTAGCAGATTTGAACAAAAACTCAAATAAGAATATAGAGTTGAACAAGTTGGCAGTTTTAATAAATTGAAGAAGGTTACACATGAACTCTCAACAACTATCTAATTCTTACAAGTATTCTCTCTAGCAGGAGCGTCTATAAAAATATATGGAAATTTTGGATTCTTGTTTCCAAAGAGGAAACCTCCTTTTATATGTCATTTACAAACGAAATCTGCTATTATTTAGGCTTCAAACTTTGTCTTTGTATCCAGAATCTTCAGCCTTCATGTGCTTTGAAATGTGGAACCATTTCTGCACACGTGTCAGATTCTGGTTGGAACACTTGTGATGCACCGGGAACATTGTGTGCCAACAAAGGGTGGTAGAGACCTAGAGGCTCTGCATGCATAGTACAGAGGCTTTGTGTCTGGAGTTGTTGTTCTGCATCAAGTCCTTAGGCTTTTCGACGCTTCGGCTTGATCTTCCTTTGCTTCGCACGAGCTCTGTATGTGAGAGTCATCTTAGTCTTTGCGATCTCTACATCCGAGCTCTATATCCGAGCTCTATATCTGAGCTCTGCATCCGAGATCTTATTCCGGCTGCTTTCTAGACTAAGTCCTCTTGACTAGAGTAAGAGGCTTCTTATTTACACTTTTACAACATAAATATCTAACAATCTCCTCCTAAGTGTAAATAAGGAAGACTCTTACCTGAATGGAAATCTAGTATAGGAAAGCAAGAGGCCAACATGGTCCTATGTATGTAAATTTCTTTTATTGAAATAAAATTACAAGTATTGAAAAGGAAATTGCATACTGAGAGAAGTTTTTCAAAAACGTTAGAAGAGAGAGACCTAGAGATGTTGAAGTTTCATGAACCTCCTAAGATGCTCATGAAACTGAACTACATTGTCGATTGATATGATAAGCATAGTGTCTCTCTCTCTTGCGCCAGAGGTCTGATCTCTGCCACTGTGTACATTGTTCTTTATGAACCGCAGAGTTGATTTGGAATGCTTGAAGCGCTGGTCATCTTGGAAGAACACCTTCTCTCCATGCTTGTCGCGATAGACCACCCCTAGCTTTGGTTCCACTATCACCGTCCAGGAGGGGATATGGTTAATACCTTCCAGTTTGTCATTGGCGGCTGTGACACTAAGCTGGTTGACCCCCATAACTAAAGCTATCTGGAAGTCCATTTTGCTCCTGAAGTTGAGTAAGTCAATCATCGTTTGGTGTATTGTAGAGCTGGCCAGAGCGAACTTGATCCCTTTGTCCTTTTTATGATCTACATAGAAGTACAAAGTAAGAAGACCCCAAGGGTTGAGGTTTATAAGATCACAGTCTGTAAGACGCTGATCTGACCCTGGGACCGTTCTGCCATGTACTCGTGGAAGATGATCTATTTATGTGCGAAGGTTCTCTTCTTGATGTCGAGCACTTGTTTAATCCCTTCCACGAAGTGAACTTGGCTGGCGGGTTGCATGTACTGACCAAGGAACTGCTGTCGAATGTACTCCTATGCCATTGGGTGTAAGTTGATCATATGTTTGGGCGCTTCTTCCCTCTGGCTCTACAAGAACTTGTAAATCTTTTCATTAGCATCAGAATCATCAATGGGCTTTGTTAGAACCCTATCTGTAAAAGTGTAAGTAAGAAGCCTCTTACTCTAGTCAAATAAGACTTAGTCTTAGAAGCAGTCTGGACCAAGAGCTCGGATGCAGAGGTCAACAAGAGACAGAGATCTCTTTCATACAAAACAAGAGCCTCGCATGCATAGCACGTACTCAAACAAAGGAATATAAAGTCTTAAGCGCTAAAAAGCTAAAGGACTTGATGCAGAGCAGCCACTCCAGACACAGAATCTCTGCACCATACATGCAGAGGCTCTAGGTCTTCTTCACCCTTAGTTTGTGCACAAGTTGTTCCAGCCTTATCTCCAAGTCTCCATTCAGAATCTGCCACTTACACCGAAGCGGTTCCACATTCCAAGGAACGTGAAGGTTGAAGACGTTGAACAAGAAGTCAGAGTTTGAAGCTTAGATTATAGAAGATTTTGTTTGTACCTGGACATATAAAAGGAGGTGTCCTCCTTGGGTTCAAGTGACCCCGAGATTGCCAAATTTCTTATACGCTTAGATTATAGAGAATTCTTGTGGGAACCAATAGATAGATGAGAGTTTACTTGTAATCTCTTATTCTATTCAAGCAACCGATTTGTTCAAACCCGTGTTTAATTCATATCTAGTTTTTTTTATCAAACCTGTTAACCATTTCTGTAACACAGTGATCGCTTCCACTCAAACTTTGTTCTAAACTGTGTTATTTGATACTTAAGAGGATACTGGGTTCCAACAATTGGTATCAAAGCTTGTTAATTGGTCAATCGATTAGTTGATCTATATCCAATAGGATAATCCTCTTTTGTTGGTTGATTGTTTTTTTAAAACAATTTTCATTTCAGATCTTAGATCCATTTTTTTTGTCAAAAACAATTGCTTTTCATGTTCTCCAAGACTGCTAGTCTTTAAGTTCAGATTTTCCTTAAATCTTTAAACTTTTCATTTGTTTTCTCTCTAAAACAACTTTACAATGTCAAATCAATCCTGGAACTCGATGTACAGTGTCAGTTCCCTCACAAAACCTCCTACTCTCATTCGGGATGAATATCCCTAATGGAAAATTAGGATGATAAACTTCTACAAAGGTCTTGACCTTGAACTCTATGAATCCATTCTAAACGGTCCCTATGTATCCATGACCTTAATCCCTAAGATTCCACCTGCTGGCGATACCTTCGAAGTTCCTGCAAGGTGTATTCCCAAACTCATAAGAGATTGGGATGATGAAGATAAGAGAAGGGTGGAAGTCGATCAAAAGGCCAAAAGGCTTTTGATTATGGCCCTCCCGAATGAAATCTTCCAATCCTTGGATGCCTGTGAATCTGCTAAGGATTTATGGGATCAGTTGGCGAATCAACTTGAAGGAGGGATCAAAATGAAAAAGAACAGACATGCTCAATGTCTAAACGAGTACAACTGTTTCAAGGCCCTCCCTGATGAGTCTCTCAAGCAGACTTATCATCGATTCAATACGCTAATCAACAAGTGCAAAAAATGTGACGTGATTAGAACGCAATAAGAGAACAATATGCTCTTCTTAGGAAGATTGAACGACGAATGGGTAAAACTATCCATGTCCCTTCAAGCCAACCAAGATCTGGAACAGTGGACGTTGCATGACGTCTACGGCACCCTGCAGGCGCAAGAACAAGAGGTGCAGAAAAACAAGGTCTCTGACTGTAAAGAGACTTGTTCTAGTGTGTCATCCAGAGAGAGAAAATCAAGAGACGAAAGAAGAAGATGGAAGAAGACTATTGTCATAGAGATCGATGAAGAAGACAGAGCTTCAAGCTCTGATGATGATGACATCAGTGCATTCGCACATTCCTTGTGATTCATAACCATGGAATTTAACAAAAAGTTTGGCATAAAGTTGTTTGACATGAGAGGAAGCGGGAGTGAGAGAAGCGATAGAGGATTTCATAATGAAGCTACCACAAACTCCAAAAGAGTATGATTCCATATGGGGGATTATGAGCCGTGTTCTACCGATAAAAGATAATTATCCATTAGAAAGATTGGCAAAGATTTACATCGAATAGATTGTAACTAAGCATGGTGTTCCACTATCTATCATCTCAGACCACGATTGTCGGTTTACGTCTAAATTATGGGAAAGTTTTCATAAAGCTTTGGTATCTTAAGTTCGCTTGAGTACAACGTATCATCCGCAAACTGACGAGCAGAATGAAAGAATGATCCAGACTCTCGAAGACATGTCTTGTGTTATCGACTTCAGGAGATCATGGGAAGATCATCTACCGTTGATTGAATTTGCCTACAATAACAGTTATCACTCCTGCATCCAAGCGACACCGTATGAAGTTTCGTATAGCCGAAAGTGCAGAACGCCATTATGTTGGAATGCGGTGGGTGAGAGGCAGTTAACAGGTCCAGAAATTGTTCAAGTTACTTTAGAAAAGATTGAAAAAATTCGAGAAAGAATTAAAATAGCTCAGATTCGCTAGAAGAGTTATGCCGACAAACGTCGTAAGCCAATTGAGTTTTTAGTGGGGGATTACGTAATGCTGAAAGTCTCTCCGTGGAAAGGTGTTGTCAGATTCGCTAAGAGGGGTAAATTCAGTCTGAGGTATATTGGGTTGTTCGGAATCTGCAAACGAATCAGATTAGTTTGATTCATAACACTTTCCATGTGTCTAATTTACAGAAGTGTTTAGCTGATTTGAGTCTGGCAGTATCGCTACAAGAAGTGAAATTAGACAATAAGCTGAACTTCGTGGAAACACCAGAGGCTGTCACTGATCGAAAAACCAAGGTGTTATGAAACAAATATATTAATCTAGTAAAAGTTCAGTGGCACTTTCATAAAGGTTCAGAGGCAACCTAGGAGTTATAATCAGAGATGAGAACTGAATATCCTTGGTTATTTAATTGAAGGAATTTTGGAACAAAATTCTTTTGAGGAGTGGATAGTGTGAGAATCGGGTCGTGGTTATACACCTGAGGTAATTGTTATGTGATTACTTGATTATGTGGTCACATGAATATATGATTAATTGCTATAATTGATCATGTGGTCACATGAATATGTGATTAATTGCTATAATTGATCATGTAGGTGTATGCATGCATATATATATATATGTGAAAATGTATAATATGTATATGTATGCATAAAATATTGATGTGAGTCTATGTATGCATTGTTAATATGCATATGTGTATGCATGATTTATATGTATGCATGGGTGAAGGTTTGGTATGGATATTTTTTATGCATGGATGGATTATATGATCATGTATGTGCATATGTGCATGTGCATGAGTGCATGGTTATGTAAAGAAAAGATTTTAAATTCTTTCCTTCATTGCCTTCCTTAAGAGGTAGGTATAAAAGGGAATTATTTTAGAAAGAAAAGTTTTTTGCTACCATTGTTGGAAAGAAAAAATAGAGATGTGAGATCAGTGTGAGTTTCTTGCCAAATTTGGAAATTAAGAGTTGCGATCAAAGTGGAAGCAATCTGTGTTCGTATTTCTTCTTTGAAATTCAACACTTGCATAAGGTGACTTTTATTTTAAAGCAGACTTTGAATTTGCTTTTACTGGTTTTTTATGGTTTTAAGAATCTGTTGGTGTTTAGTTTGAATGTATATATATATATATATATATACTTGATGAACTGCATGGTCCGATAATGACCTGTAATCGGACAGAGTGCTGTCCAATGAGGGTTCCTTACTGGCCAAGTCTTGATCGGTGTAACAGTTGAGTATTTTTACTCATCATCCGATAAGGACATTATCGGACATAGTCTTGTCTGGTGAAGACCCTTAACCGGACATAGAGTTGTACGGATTGGATACTTCATCGCCCAAGTATTCAATGGCTTAATATTTAAGACACCCAGTGTTGTCCGATGAGAATATATTCGGATAGAGTGTCGACCGGTGAGGATTGTTACTAGACAAAGGGTGTCCGGTGAGTATAGTTACCTTTTCATGTGTTGTCCGGATTAAAGGTGTTGACCAATGAGGAAGGGTCATCGGACATAAAGGTGGCCGATGAGAGGCAGTTATCGCCTAAGACTTGTGAAATAAAACTGTGGTTTTCACAAAATATTGTTTAATAGTTTCTAACTGTTTTAATGATTAGAGAAGGGTATTTTGTATCTTTCAAAAGTGGTTTATATATTGAAGAAAGATAATGTGTTTTTCTTTCAAAACTGGTGTGATGAGATATTTGTTTTTGGAAGAAATAATGAGTTGAGATTGAAAAGTAAATTTAAGAACTATGAGATTTCTTGATATAAAGTTTCTAATATGAAACTATTTTGAAGCTATTATTGGCTAAAACTACATATTTATTTGTAGATTTGAGGTGGAAAAAGGGTGACATATCAAGGAGAGGTGTACCATGGCATAAGGGTGGCATATCAAAGAGAAGTGTACATTTGGATAAGGGTGACATTTGTGTGTGTGGTTATTATTATAGCTCTTGTTATCACAACCAAAAGATGCGATAACTCTGAGTCAACATTTCTTTGTGACATGAAGACTTAGGAATATTGCTCTTATTGAAATGATAACAACGATGTTATTGAGAAGGGAAAAACGGCTTATAGCCAGAGGCATTAATTGCACGTGTTTTCAAATGATTTTGAGATCATGTTTTGGGTATTTCAAAGAGTAATGACTTAAAATAAAACCCGGAGGGTCGTTGGTTATTCTTTAATCAGTTTTCAATTAAGTTTGCATCTAGTTGTATCTTAAAAGCTTTTAATAATAACCAAGAGCTCTGGTGATTGTAATTTATTGTTACTCTTTTATATGATTATGGAGGTTTAGACCATAAGCTCTAATCAGTTGTGACTTGTGAGATTGAGAGTTGTATTTTAGATGTCTGTAAGAACCTGAGTGGTATTCCTTCTTATGTGGTAAGATAGTTTTATAACTTGTAGTTTTGTTTTACTGAAGTTATATTTGATTTAAAGTGGTTGGATATTCAAATGTGAATTTTAAACAGGTTTTGGTGATCTTCATCTTGTAATAGCAAAACAAGGGTTATCTCACTAGACCTCCTGGTCTAACCCTCATTTTGTGTTTTAAAATATGCTTTGCAGGTTCAGTTGGTTTAAGGGATAAGGGGAAGGGGAAAATGTAATTATTTTTACTTATGTGCTTATCTGCTATTTTGAAGATCAACCTATTGATTGATGTATTTTGAAGATGCATGTTGTTATGCATATGATTGTACAAGAACATTCTTTTGTTTTTTTTTTAAATTGTAAATTCTGTAAATAAGTTTTTTTGTACTAGTGAGACCTTTGTGGTGTAAGTTGTATTTCGTTTTTATGAAGTACATGTTTACATGTAAATACGGAAGTTGGGGTGTTACAGACGAGAGGCAAGGCTGAAGAAAATCTTGAAGTTGTGACAGGTACATTCTTTATTAATTCAGTATGTGCCAAAATCTTATTTGATGCCGGTGCAAATCGTTCTTTTGTGTCACCATCATTTGTTGGTTGCACGTGTTTAAAACCTAAAGTATTAGACGAAGTTTTGATAGTAGAAATAGCAAGTGATAGTGAAGTGTCAGTTAAGGAAGTTTTTGATTATTGTTCTATATAAGTGGAAGGGTGTGAAGTACCCATCCAATTATTTCCTATGCCGTTAAGGGAGTTTGATATAATTGTGGGTATGGATTGGTTGGCTAAAAACCAAGACAATATAATTTGTAATAAGAAAATGATTCATATAGATTTACCGAGGAAGGGACCGGTTATAATCTATGACGACAAACGAGATCATTATTCCAGCATTATTTCCATTTTAAAGGCTCAGAAGTATGTACAGAAGGGGTGTATCAGTTTTCTTGCGTATGTGATCCATATAAAGAGAGAAAAAGAATAAGATGGAGGATATCCTTGTTGTAAGTGAATTTCCAGAAGTGTTTCCGGAAGATCTATCAAGTTTACCTCTTGATCGATCGATAGAATTCCAGATCGACTTATTATGTGGAGTTGCGCCAGTTGCTCGTGCACCATATAGATTAGCTATGTCTGAGTTGAATGATTTAATGTCACAACTAAAAGAATTGCTGGATAAACGCTTTATCAAACCGAGTACATCTCTTTGGGGTGCGCCGATATTATTTGTAAAAAGAAAGACGAATCGATGAGAATGTGTATCGATTACCGGGAGTTAAATAAGTTGACAATCAAGACCAAGTATCCACTCCCAAGAATTGATTATCTATTTGATCAATTGACTGGGGCTACTTACTTTTCAAAGATTGATCTATGATCCGGTTATCATCTGCTAAAAGTACGAGAAGAAGATGTGATGAAAACAACATTTCGTACGCGGTATGGCCACTATGAATTCTTGGTAATGCCGTTTGGACTTACAAATGCACCAACGAGATTCATGGACATGATGAATAGGATGTGTCGTCTATATCTCGATAAATTTGTTATTGTTTTTATCGATGATATTCTGATATACTCTCAATCTGAGGAAGATCATGTAGATCATCTATGATTGCTTTTAGAGCTTCTAAAAGAAGAAAAGTTGTATGCAAAAATGTCAAAATGTGTGTTCTCTTTACGAGAAATCCAATTTCTTGGCCATGTCATCTCTGAGGTGGGTATTAAAGTGGACCCGCTCAAAAATGAAGCTATTGAAAAGTGGGACGCACCGAAAACACCAACAAAAATCAGGAGTTTTCTTGGGTTGGCAGGTTATTATCGAAAGTTCATACAAAAAATTTCTCGTATTGCTACACCCTTAACTCGTCTGAGGAAAAAGAATGTCAAATTTGAATGGAGGGAGATACAAGCTGAAGCTTTTTAGATGTTAAAAGATAAATTGTGTAGGGAGCCAATTTTATCCTTACCTGATGGTACGAAAGATTTTGTGGTATACAGTGATGCTTCAAAATTGGGTTTGAGTTGCGTATTAATGCAATGTGGAAAGGTTATTGCTTGCGCCTGGTGTTGGCCAAAAACCGGTCCTGGGCCGGGCCGGGCCGCGCCTAATCGATCCCAAGCTTTCTCATAACCGACCATAACCAGTACCGACGTAACCGGTCTCGGTCCCAGTCCTGGTCCCGGTCAAAAATGGTAGGACCGGTGAAGGTACTTCATAACCGGTTATGAGCCGCCGGTCCCAGTCCTAACCGGTCCCAACCGGTCCCGACATTAAAAAAATAAGATTTTTTTTAAATTTTTTAATGATATATATTTTTAATACATTATAAAATTTACAATTGGGTCACTCAAATACATTTTAAAAATGCGTTTTAATATAATTAAAATTACATTGTCTTATAAAAATACATTATAAACTTATTTGAAAATACATTTATTTATAAAATTATTGGAATTTCCGGCCCGGCCCGGCCCGGTCCCATAACCGGTCCGGTCCCGGTCCCGGTCCCACGAAACTACCAAAAACACCAACCGATCCCGGTTTTCGGTCCCATAACCGGTCCTTATCGGTTCCGGGCCGGTCCTTTGCGGGTCCCGGTCCTTCGGCGGTCCTAGGCCGGGTCGGGCCGATTTGGCTATCAGTACTTGCGCCTAGCAGTTAAATAATCATAAAAACAATATCTTGCCCATGATATGGAGCTGGCAGTGTAGTTTTTGCTTTGAAAATCTGGAGCCATTACTTGTATGGGGCTAAATGCCAAATTTTTACTGATCATAAAAGTTTGCAGCATTTGTTCCACCAGAAGGAATTGAATATGCGCCAAAGAAGATGGTTAGCGCTAGTTAATGATTATGATTGTGAGATCATGTATCATCCAGAAAAGGCGAATGTGGTAGCTGACGCGTTAAGCCTTAAAAAAATGAGCGGTACAATTAAAGATATAACATTAAGAGCAAATTTATTGCCAAGCATTCATGAAGAACTGCAAAAATCCCAAGGCGAAGTTGTGAGAGTAGAAAAGATCAAGCAAGAGCAAATTGGTGGGATGATATATGAATTGGTAAAAGACAGGCGGGAATTGTTGTGTTTTCAAAACAGAATTTGGGTATCGTGCTATGGTAATCTTAGAGAACGCATCTTAAGTGAAGCTCACAAATCTCATTTTTCTATCCATCCGGGTACGAATAAAATGTATCGATATATGAAATAACTCTACTAGTGGCCTGACATGAAGAAGGATATAGCTAGACATGTTGAGAAGCATATGACTTGCTTGCAAGTAAAGATAGAGCGTCTGCATCTTTACGTAAGTTGCAATCGTTAGAAATTCTGATTTTGAAATGATATCACATTACTATGGATTTCATAACCAAATTACCTAGAACACTGAAGGGTTTGATGCCATATGGGTTGTTGTGGATCAATAATTTGCTCATTTCTTACCATTGAGAGATCGTATTCGATAAACCGGTTAGCGAAACTATATATTAATGAAGTGATAACACGTCATGGTGTTCCCTTATCAATTATTTCTGTTCGAGACAATCGATCATGTCTATGTTCTGGAAAAGTTTTTAAAGAGAATGGGTTCGCAAATAAAGTTAAGCACGACTTATCATCCTCAAACCGATGGGCAAAGTGAACGAACAATCCAGATACTTGAAGAGATGCTTCGGGTGTGTGTTATTGACTTTGGAGGATCATGGGATAGTCATTTGTCTTTGATTGAATTCGCCTACAATAACATTTATCTCTCAAGTATTCAGGAGGCACCTTTTGAGGTATTGTACAAACGAAAATGTTGAACACCGTTGTATTGGAACAAGGTGGGCGAGAAACATTTGGATAGACCTGAAATAGTTCAGTATATGATAAAATTAATCAGATTCGTGAACGAATGAAAAGTAGCTCAAGATCGACAGAAAAGTTACGCTGATAAACATCGGAAGTCGATTGAGTTTCAAGTCGGTGATAAAGTAATGTTGAAAGTATTACCCTGGAAAGGAGTGGTTCTTTTTGGAAATAAGGGTAAGTTGGGCTAAAGGTAGATTGGACCATTTCCTATCCTTGAACGTTTTGGAGAAGTGGCATACAAATTAGAGCTTCCTATGGAGTTAAGTGGTATTCATAACACTTTTCATGTGTCCAACTTACGAAAGTGTCTAGCAAATCCAGAAGTAGCTGTGGCACTACCAGAAATTAAGATTAATGAAAAATTGTGTTTTGTAGAGACCCCTGAAGCCAATAGAGAATTCAAAGTAAAAGTGTTGAGGAATAAAGAGATTGGATTAGTAAAAGTTCAATGGCGTTATCATAAGGGGACGAAAGCCACCTGGGAACTCGAGTCTGAAATTAGAATAAAATATCTTTATTTGTTTACTTAGTGGAATTTCGGGATGTAATTCTTCTAAGGGGAGGATAGTGTATTGATTGGTGTTAAATTATAATTGGTTGGGTTTTAAAAATAAATAACAATGGAAAGTTCAAAGGTAAGAGGTGATATTTATTGGAGTAGTGGGACCAATAATGGAACTTGGGTCACCTCCTTGTGATAAAAACAAATTTGGTATAATAAGGTTTGCAGAGATGTATTTTCATATGAAGGGGTGGGGGAGGGAGTGCATGTGCATGCACCGCCTTCACTTTACTTGTTATACATTCACTTTACTTACTATATATAGTAAGTCATATGGAACTAGGAAGAGTTTTTTTGGAATTTTGGAAAGAACTTTAGCATTGTGGTGATCAAAGGGAAGCAGGCAAAAAGAATTCATCAAGGTCCTAGGCAAAGTTGAGTTTTTACACTGTTTTGATAGATATGAGTATTAAATTTCTGGTAGTATACTCTGTTGTACGATATTTGATGGTGTATTGATGTCAAATTTATATTACATCCAATATGTTATCATCCTTTATCGTGCAAAGCAACTTCCAATAAGGTACTCTCATCGCACAAGGCATCATTCGATGAGACCTTCATCATACAAAGCATCATCCGATGAGACCTTCATCACACAAACCATTATTCGATGAGACCCCTTACCGATCAAAGGGCTGCACGATGAAACCCTTCACCGATTAAAGGGTCCGATGAGACCCCTCACAGATCAAAGGGTTGTCAAATAAGACCCCTCACCGATGAAAGGATTGTGTGATGAGACCCCTCACCGATCAAAGGGCTATCCGATGAGACCCCTCAATGATCAAAGGGTTGTCCGATGAGACCCCTCACTGATCAAAGGGATGTCCGATGAGACCCCTCACCGATAAAAGGGTTATCCGGTAAGACCCTCTCATCACCCAAAGTATTATCAAGTGAGGTATATTTCTTATAAGATAGATGAAATGACGATGTAACCGCAATAGATGAAATGACGGTGTAACCGCGATAGATGAAATGGCGGGGTAACCACGAGAGTTAATAGATGACAGTGTAACCACCATGAATGTAAGATAATGTATTAATTAAAATCATGTCAGAAAGGTTTTAAGGTATTATGGCAAATTTTATTTACAAGAGGAAAATTTACTCACCAGACCTTCCGGTCTAACCCTCAGTTGTTGTAATAATTTATTTTGTAGGTCTTCCAACATCAAAGGATAAAGGCAAAGGAAAGATGTGATGGATTCACGGAAGAAAAGTTTTTATATGCTGGATTTTTGTTAATTCAGACTTTTATTATTTTATGTGAACATGTTTGAAATGTTTGTATAGTTGGAACTTGACATAGGCTATAGCGTGAATTTTGTTCGTTAGTACTTTTGTACGTAGTGGGTTGTTTCAGAGATTATCCTCAATTGAGAAATCAAATGGAGTTAAACATGAGGTAACAACAATGGATTTAACTAATAAATAGTTATGACTGCAAAATTTTGTATTATCCTAGTAAGGCAAATGTGGTGGCTAACACACTGAGTCTAGAAGAAAAGAATGGAATAATCAAAGTTGTTGTATTGCGAGTTAATCAAATCCATAATAATCTTGATGGATATTGAGATATCAGAATAGAACTTTAAAAAAAGAGAACGTAAATGGGATAATATTGTGATGGTTTATATAATGAAGCTACCTAAGAACATCGAAAGGATAAGAGGCTACATGGGAACTGGAATCTGAAATGAGAATGAAATATCCTTAATTTTTTAACTGATTGAATTCCGAGACAAAATTCTTCTAAGGAGAGGATATTGTAATGTTCGGTTTTAAGTTATGAGTTGATCGGGTCTTGAAAAAATAGCAAAGGAAAGTTGAGGGGTAAAATCTTATAGTTGTCTGAAGTTGAGGGATCAAAGATGAAAATGGGCACCTACTTGTGACATAGAAATTTTGGTCCAATTAGATATGTTGAATTTGGTGAGATCTTGGTTATATTCGGACAAGGTGAGTTTTTACAAATGTTGATCCCAGATCTCTCAATAACACTAATAATTAAGTTAAGAATAACCTAATTATGTAGTTTGAATGAATAAAATGATGAACACTCAAGAACAAATGATGAACATTCAAAGAATATACTTGAGTGTCAAAAGATTCACTTTATCTCAATGATAGTGAAAAACGTTGAAAGAGTCAAATATTACAATAGGCCTAACCATCTATTTATACTAGTAATCTAGACAAGAAGATAACTATCTAATGAGACTATCTAGAAAATCTTCTAAGAAAAGATAAAGCTTATCTAAACATGGATAATCAACAAAACAAGATAAACTTTGTAGAATCCAGCTGTTGATTAGTCATCTCCAGCTGTCTTCCATGGGGCGTTATTTTAACCTTATCTTCATATCTTCATCGTATGCCTCTGGTTGAACTAGTGAGGAAAACTCCAAGTGTTGGTAACCATAGGGGCTATGAAGATGCTCTTTCCATCGCATTTCTGGTTGATTCATCGACCCTCTGGTTGTTCTTCAGACTTAGTTGTATTGCCTTGAAGTCTTCCATCGGCCTTCTAGTTCTTCATCACTTGTTTTTCTTCATTACTTTTACACATAAGAATTATGGGGTCTAACAATCTCCCCCTAAGTAATGAAAGAACAAACATGAACTATGTTAGGACTGAGAAATCAGTATTAATTGTATTCGTCTTGAAAGTTTATAAATAGTGTAATTGTAAAAGTCAGCGTGTTTGACTTTTCTTATAGGTTTGACTTTGACTTTGTCTTTGTATGTTTGACCATATAAATAGGTTGGTAATCTTTGTAATTAGAAAAAGAGGAGCTAATTGTAATATTCAGATTGATAATAAGAGGTTTGACTGAATTGAGAGGATTGACTTTCTCTCTCAATATTCATAAAGTGTTATTGAATGTTTATCTTGAATCTGCCATTGATGTGAGCTTAATATGAAGATTGATCAGTAATTGTGGACACACAATTGGTATCAAAGCAGGATGCAAGAAATCAGAGGAAAAATCAATCAGATAAGTTTTTTTTTTAATTTCTGATTTTTTTTGTTCTTCGTGTTCTTGAGTTTTTCTATGATTTTGATCCGATTTTTTCATAAAATCTTGTGTTTTGGTGTTAAAAATATGATCAATATGTTCGAAATTGCATTGTGAATTTTTGTTATTCACAAACTTTTGCGATTTGATCAATTTTAATCAAGATTTAATCGGATTTTGTGTTTTTAAATTTTTTTCGTGTTCTTGAATTTTTTTTAAAACCAGTATTTTTGATCCATTTTTTTTGTTAAATCTTTTAGTTTTTTGTATTTTTGATAGGTTTTGATCTGATTTTATTTCTGAGTTTGTTTTAAAAATTGTTAAACCGTCCAATTTTGTTCATTTTGGTTTAAGGCTCAATGGATAAAGCCCATTTTGTTCATCCGGTTTAGACTCCCATCTAGATAACTTACAGGCTAAACCGCATACTTGTTCTTGTTCCTAATTCGATGAAGTTTGTAAGGACTTGGAGATAAACCGTAGAAGCTTTGATCGGATTGTTCTCCGGTTGGCTTCAAGGCTTCAATCGATCTCTCGGCTAAGGGTAACCCTCACATAGCTTGATCGGTGTACTTGAGCAGAATCTTACAAACCTTGAGCGGTTTAAGCTAAACCGCACACCATATCATCGGATTCGCTTTTATCACAGGTAAGTCCAATCTCATGTTTAGGGTTTAATTCTTGAGCGGTTTATACATAATATGAACACCTTTTGTCCAGTGTTCATGTAAACCTGACAACTCTTGTCCGGTATTCGAACGATATAGAACTTAGAATTTGGTCATCAAAGTTTTTGAGCGGACTTCTAATCCGCTTGATTTCATTTACCCAGTGACATGTTTTCGAATTTGGGTTCAAGTCTGTCTGTTTATTGTCCGGTGTAGCAAGAAGCTGTCACATGTCAAGAATCGATTGAGATTGAAGTGTTCTATTCTTATACAGTGTCCGGTTTACACTCAAATATTGTCAGATATTGTTCATAGCTGTTTTTAATTGTGTGTTTGTTTAACTTCTTGCATTTGACTGGTATAAATAATCTCATATATTTGATTGTGATATGAGTTTAAACACAGGTTCATATTTGACAGGTTCTTTGTAGTTGTCAGTGTACAAGTTTACATAAATCTATTGGGGTTTGATTTCATCGCACAAGGTTTGATAGGATTTGGTCTAAAATTGTTCATCTCCTGTTCAGATTCTTGATCTAATTTGGTATATTGCTCAGGTAACACTTTCTGAGCTTGAGTATCTGTTTGAGTTTGAAAAGAGTGTAGTTTTGAAGACTGCTGTTTCTTCGAGGAACCTTTTCACAGAACAGTAACAGCAAAATAGTACAGTGAACAGATTCTTAACAATTTGTTGATTCATACACAAGAAGAACAGGCTGGTGTGGAGACTGCAGTATTACGCAAGAATAAGAAAGAAAGAAAACAGCAGCATTGTGGTTGTGATTTGCTTTGAAACAACATATTCTAGCAGCATTGTGGTTGTGTTTTTAATGTAGGAAGATTTAAAGTATAAACGAAGAACAAAGGCTATTCTAAAGAAAATCATCATTTGCCAAATTTTTCATTCGACTAATTGATGAATTCTTACATTGATGCAACAAAAAATATTACACTTCAAAGGAAAAAAAACTTCATTCATGATCTATCTTGTGTAATTTCCCAGAAGCGCATCAACAATACTCTGAATTGAATGACTGTTGAGATCTCATGAATGAGTCTTTGTCCCTCTCCCATCGGCACATGAGGTCTGCCTAACCTGTCTCTGATGACTGTCTGATACCATTCAAGTGTCTTGGTTGAGTACTTGAAGGCTTCAGTCAATCTGAAAAACTTCTTTCCAGACTCATTTTTGAATACCAGACCTAGTTCTGGTTGAATTAGTACAGAGGCAGACCTCTTCTTCTGCAGGCCTGGGAATTATTCATTGGGTGGAGTGTAGGATAGTCTATCGATGCCAAGTTGAAGAGTAATTTGAAAATCACTCTTGGCTCTATGCTTCACCAAGGTTTCCATCGTCTGAATAATCACTCTGTTTGCCATCCCAAATCATATACCTTGATTCTGTCGTTGTGTCGTATGCGCATAAAGGTCAATCAAGTCATATAAATTGAGATTGATCAAGTCATTGTCATTGAAGACGCTAACCTGACCATGGGCTCGCTCCACGTGTACTCGATATACTTGATGGCTCTATTTGCGAAGGTCCTCATCTTGATGTCCATGACTGTCCTTATTCCATCGTTTGAGAATACAGCCTGTAGTGGTTAGGTCGTCTGTCTTACAAACCTGTGGTGTAGGAGGTTCATCGATTCTGGTGAAAGCATGGGAGGATTAAGAGTTAAACCTTCATCGCGATCATGGTACAAGTATTGATGGATATTTTCCATCATTAGTGGCTCCCTTGGCGGCATCTCTGGACGTCTCCTTAGCGACTCCATGTTGGCAATGATTTCATCAATGACCCATTGAGGAAGATGCCTTGATGAGGAGGGAACGTCTGCTTGCACCTGGGTTGGTGGGTTTGAGGGTTGTGTTTGGGCTAAGGGTTGTGTATGGGTTGGTGATGGTATGGTTTCTTGTTGGGTTGGCTCAGCTTGGGTTGGTTCTGGTTCATTGGGCTCAGGATAGGTGGTTATTGGTTCATGGGGTTCTGTTTGGGTTTGAGGTTGTTGGGGTGAGGTAGATAGGATGATTGTGGGTTCTGATTGTATAGGTAAGGTGATGAAAGGTCCTGTGGTGCGAGGGGTTGGTGAAGGGGTTAAGGGTAGGTTGGGTGTTGGTGATAGAATGAAACGTGGGTTGGTTTCTGTTTGAGGGGTGGATTGATCTTCTTCAGATGATGAGCTTAGCTCAATGGGTTCTTGGGTGGTGGCGAAGGGAACATGTACATTGTGTACATCTTCAGAGGGTTGAGCCTCTGGTTCCCTCACTTGGGTTCCTTGGTTTGATGGTTGATTTTGTGATGGTGGTGGTGCAGCGGATTCCATAGGTTGAGTAGTCGCAGCCTGGTTCTCCCCTCATAAGGACCGAGACCATGATCATCTTGGTTTGGATCCTCATGTCGCGGCCTCTTTAGCGGGCAGCTTCTAGAGCAGGATGCTCTAGCCCTCTTCTGTGTCGTCCTGAAGGAAGCAAGGTACTTCCTTAGGGCCTTCTTTATTCGATTCTCCTCCATCGATAGGAGGAGGGAGTTGGTGCGTGCCTATTGAATGTCAAGGCTCTTCAATAGAGTCCTTGCTGGTTCTGTGGCCCTATGCACGAACTTAGCACTTATCTCGTTGAACGAGGAGATAAGTGCTTTAGACAGAGCCTTTAGATCGGCTCTGGTTGCAAACTTTGTGGTGGAGGTGGATGTTGATGTGGGAGGTGGTACGGAGGTGGAAGTGGATGTAGGTGGTGGGATGGGAAGGTTGGCTATTATATCCTTCAGCTCTACAGCGAAGGAGGAGAGGGCTTCATCGAATGATGGTACTGTAGAGGGGGGTGGAGGTAGGGGTGGCTGGGGTATTTGGGCTAATATAGTGGCTGGGAGAGAGTTAAGGGTGGTTTGTATGGTGGCCATTTGGTTGGAGAGGGAGGCTAAGGTTTCATCGATGGATGTGGTTGGGGGTGGGGTTGGTTGAGGTATTTGAGAGAGGATGGTGGCTGGAAGAGTATCGAGGGTATGGGAGATGGTGTTTAGTTGGGTGGAGATGGAGGTTATGGTCCCATCGGTCGTAGTTGCCTGGGCCGTGAGGGTAGCGATAGAATTCATCATAGTTTGGTTTCGAAGGGTGGAAAAAAAGGATGTGGTGTTGTAGTGTTGGGTGATGGTTTGTTGTAGCATTTGTAGGCGGGTGGTATTGTCTTTGGTTTGGGTGTCAAGGGATTGTCGAATGGGGGTTAAATCGATGGAAGGTGGGTTGTCGACAATCCTTTGGATGATCAGTTTTAGGTCATCCAAGGACCGCTGAGTCGAGTTGACAAATGCTTGGAACTCAGCCTTTGTGACTAGATCAACATTGGAGGTAACCCCTGCAGCAACAGATGCTGCATGTTTTTCCTCAGCTCTAGAGGCGCCCTCAATGCCTTGTGAGAATGTAGGCATTGAAGGACTTCCATCAAGTCCTTGATAGCCCTCTAATGAGGAGCTATCTCCTGATTTTTCGACATCTTCTTCTTCTTCTTCTTCTTCGGCTTCAGAGGCCGAGTAAGAGAAGTAGGTGTGTGTCCCCTTCGCTAGAGCAAGTATCGAAGGGGGTTGTGCACGAATGAGAGATCGCTCTGAATGATCTTGGGGCATATCAATGCCAGAAGCAACACATGCTTTTGGGTGTGTGGAAGGTGGTGTCGAGCCATGAGGCAAAGTGGCTCTTATTTTTTCATCGCCTCCCTATTGGGAGAGTGGCGATGGATGGTGTGGTTCCTCGGCTATATCTTCTCTAGAGGCCCAAAGAGTGGCCTCTGGATTGGCTGGCTGGGGTGAGGGTTGGACTTGGCCGTCCTTGTTCAATACCCCTTTGGCCTTGATCGCTAGGGGTAGTAGTAGTGGTTGCCCTTTGGGAAGTGAGTATGGGAGTTGTGTGTGAAGGGCCAGGGGATGCATGAGATTGTGATCATCATCATCTTCATCGTCCGATGAAGATGACTCCTGTGCTCCCTCATTTGTTTTGGGGGACGGCTCTATGTGCTCTGGGGTAGCTGCCCGCGGTTCTTGGGACAGCAGAGAGTGTTCATAGTTCTGCCTAATCTCAGACGTCTCCGGTATGATGTTGAACATGGCCCTTGAAACAGTCCTCTCTGTCGTGTAGCCATCCTTGGAAATCGTTAGTCGATGGCCGTTCATTAGGAACTGAGGAGTGTATGGTTCTTCGGCTGGTAGGTTGTGTCTCCTCATCGCGTCCCTTATGAAGAGAGCAAGGAAACGCGGGAAGAGAACATAAGTCAAAGGCTTTCCCGTGGCCTTGAGCTTGCATTTCCTGATCACCACTGCGTGGATCTCATTGTAAATGAGAAAGGCGTAGTCCAGCGGTAGGTTGAAAAAGAGCCCATACATTATCGTCATAATGTTGATGTTCCCTTGATCCATTGACTCGAGCTTGCAAGTGAGGGCTTGGTTCAGGATTGAGAAGAACATGTTTCACATGGGGGCAAGAACTGCCTCTTGAAGTCAGACGCATTGCATAGGTCACGATTGTTACCCAACATCTTGATGAAGCCGAGGATGTCAGAACTCGTGGGTGGCTCAGCATAGTGTTCAATATTGAGTTTTTGGCGAGTGGGGATGCATAGTACCTTGGAGACCTTTGCGCGGGAAATTTTAACTGAGCACACCATGTCATTTGGGACATCAATGTCCCCCATGATACCACAACTCTCGGGGTAGAATTCACACGTCTGCCAGTATTGTTGAACGTACTTGAGAGGTATGCCATTGTCAGAGAGTGTTAAGGCAGGTTGGAGGATGCAGTTTTGGAAGAATTCTATCATGATCATGAACCTGTCTTCAATCAGGTTGGTTCACAGGTCTATGGCGTGGTTGTTGGGCTTGATTGGTAGAAAGACCAGTGCATGGCTGTCTGCGCTGGTTGATTGCACGTGGTTGTCGTTGTTATGGGATTCATGGGAAGCGGAGGATGCCATTGTTGAAGAGCTGCAGGTTTTATGGCTGCTGTTCGTCTTGAGTCTTGGAGGTTTTGGAAGCGTAAAGAAGAAATGGGTTGGAGAAGAAGGGTATATATAGGTGGAGAAGGGGAAACGGTTTTGAGATTTAAGAAATAATATTTTAAAAGAGTAATGAGTATTGAAGGAGACGTTTGGCAAAAAGGTGATTTATTAGGGGATCGTGGGCCGTCCTTACTGCACCGTGTCATTAATGTTGGAGGACAAGTGTCGTTATGGGGAGGGTGGAAGGGTAATTTGAAAAGGTTTACAGGAAATAGGCTGTTGGAATGGCAGGCGTGTGTATGATGACGTTTGAGTTATTTGGGATAATTAACTAATTATCCCAAATAATATCTCTTGAATATTAATCCAAAAAAAATTATTTTAAAATTCCATCTAATTGTAAGATAAATACTAATTACGAAGTTTTGGTCTTCTAAAAACCCATGTTGTATAATTTTTTGGCACAAAAGTTGCAATTTTGAATAATCTTTAAAATGTTTTCAATTAATGATGGGTTTTTGGATCAAAATATTTTTGTCATGGAACCAGAGGCGCTCTGGTTGGTCATGACGTTTTTGGATGGGGAACCAGAGGTCTCTGGTTGAGAGTGATGAACTTGTTCGTCGATGGAATGTTGGGTTGTATGAATAATGAGCCTTGGATAGACAAACCAGAGGCTCTGGTTAAGCAAGGACAATCCTTTATGTAGGACCAGAGGTCCCTGGTTTAATGCAAGATTTTATTCATCATTTATATAGCATTTTTGGTGTCCAGAGGCTCTGGATAGCGGAACCAGAGGTTCTGGGTTGGAAAATGCATAGTTGTGCAATGGAGATTCGTTATGATGAATGAGAAACTCCCCCTCAAATGATGCATGGGGATGAGTATTGAGTTTAAAAATCCCCCTAGAATCAATAAGGAGGTTTGAATTTGATGACCAGAGGCTCTGGTCTATACAACCAGACGCTCTGGTCTATACAACCAGAGGCTCTGGTTGTGAATGATGATAAAAATTTATATGGAATATGGTTAAGTTTATGTGAATGAATATTAAAGTGAATGGGTCTTTGGGACCAGAGGGCTCTGGTTCCAACGACAACACATCTAGAGGCTTTGGTCTTCAGAACAAGAGGCTTTGGTTGCACAAGCGATGGAAACAAATATGAAATTTTGGTTAAGTGCATGTAAATGGTTATGAAAAGATTGAGCCTATGGGACCAGAGGGCTCTGGTTGCAAAGGCATCGAGTCCAGAGGCTCTGGTCTTTAGAATCAGAGGCTCTGGTTATGAAGGCGATACAAGTATGATGAACGAATGTTAAATAAAGAGGTATGAGAAGTCCAATGTGGACCAGAGGGATCTGGTCGCAAAGGACTTGGAAACCAGAAACTCTGGTCTTTGGAACCAGAGGCTCTGGTTCCACAAAGGATGAAATATGACTAAGTTATATGTACAAATGAATGAGAGAGACCAATTTTTGAGATCGAAGAGGCTCTGGTCTCAAAGAATTGGAATGAAGAGGCTCTGGTCTATAGAACCAAAGGCTCTGGTTGTGAAGAGGATACTTGGTGAAAAAAAAAACATCAAGTATTTGCTTTGGACCAGAGGGCCTCTGGTTTTAAAGGTGATGAAAATTTTGGCCCAAAATTAAACAAGTATTTCTTATGGCCATATATATCATTTGCAGGCATAACCATGAGATATTGAGGATAGCTGGTTTCAAACTAAGGATTGCCTCTAAGTGGTGAGATTCAGCATACCCATCTTGCTGACAAGAACTAAAAATCTTTTCTGTAGGATCGGTTAACTCTGTTTCTTGGTATTAATTACTTACTTGGATGATTTGTTTGACAGTGATGATGCAGCGAAAAAGATAAGAATCAACCAAAGTAGAAATCAATAAGAACACAGTGATGAAGATTGATGAACACAAGAGAGARCTTCAAATGATTTTCAATAGAATGAAAATGTTAACAATTACAATACTGAAGCACACTGAAATACAAGGGTCTACGCTGCTATTTGTACAAGCAAGTAACCGTTTTCTGACATGACCTAAAGTAAATTAATCTAAG
>NW_020200999.1:86965-89898 GCF_001531365.2 Cynara cardunculus var. scolymus
CCTTGGTGAGATTGTCACCAATGAAGTGATCATGTGTCGTGAGAAGATCTGCTCACGAGGCCTTGTTAATTTGGTGAAATGAAATTTTGCTGCGGCAGAGGGGATCCCTGTAAGTTCTGGATCATGTGGGGGCTCTGTGTCTACCGCATAATACTTCCACACCAGAACTTCTTCCAAAGATGTAACAGGCACTGTTTTGACTTCAGGTATTGGAATCCTGCTCATGGACTCAAGTATTTCAGATACCYTGTCTRHTGTGGAAGCCTCTGGCATCTTGAACTCTTCTTCTTCCAAAATTGGCCTCTGGGTCGATCCCTCTGCAAGGATTGGATTGACAGATCCTTGCAGATCATCAAACATACCCGTTGACGTTTCTTGGACTTGTGGGAATAAGGAAGACGTGGCTTCTCCTTCTCTGTGGTGCATTGGAATTCTGCCCTTCTTCGCTAGAGCTCTGCCAGAGATATTTTTAACACTTTGAGGAGTTCAGGGTCATCAGCATACTCCTCTTCATTAATTTCCTTTGGGGTTTCTGTGCTTGATGATGACCCCTTCTGTGGAGACTCTACAACTTTCGCCTTCCCTTTGCCTTTAGGCTCTGGAGCCATTTCCCTGCCTTTAACAGCTGTAGATTCCCCAATCTTTACACCTCTGGCATGAGTCTTATGTGCTTCTCTCTTCTTTTCCTCCTTCTCCCCCTCATGACGATCATGGTCATCACCGTCATGATCGTCATGGCGCTGTTTGGCTTCCGCTTTGCAAGTGTCTAGGGGAGCCTTCTCCAACCTCTGCAAGATTTTGATGGCTGCCTTCTTCATCTTTTTGATGGTTGCCTTCTTCATCTTTTTGATGGCCTCATTTGCAAGTTCGGAGGCATGATTGATGTCTATATCTGTTGACCACTTCAGCTTGGAGACGCTTCTGTATATCTCGCTTCTGAGGAGGTCACCCTCTTTCACGAGTTATGATGTGCAGTCTCTGATCGCTGTATTGGAGGCACGGGCCTCTTTAAGGAGTTGAGCGATGTTCTTGGTCACAACATCCCCTAGGGTTTCCACCATAGCATCTAACTCTCTGCGAGTTGCCAAATGATTGATGTTGGCCCTTGAGGTCTTGGTGTCGAGGCTGTAGGTGACCGCAGAGGAGAACATCTGCTTGATTTTGTCTCTGAACAAAGAGTAATCTGTGTAGCCCGCAGAGACGAAATCGGCTGCGAATTGAGCGGCCAGCTCTGTGAGTTCAATCTTCAACGTCTTGATAGAGGATGGATTGAGCGTCATTGCTTGAAAGGCTTCTGCTAGATCATCCTTCTGAAGAACAGAGCTCTGAAGGGTTACTGATGTAGTCTTCAAATCGGCAGTTGTGGAGGATAACTCCTTCAGAGCTTCTGTGAGAGAATTGAGGTCTTGTGGCATAGAGCGTGAGATGAACAAGCTTTTCAACTCGTTCATCTTCTTGAACATCTCTGTGGCAAGGGTTTGAAGCTCCCCCTTTGTCACATATATATCCTGGGTAATCAGATCACCAACACATGGTGGTCCTTTGGCCTTGGAGCTTGAGGCGCCCTTAGCGACTGGTGTTACGTAGCCTGCTCGGGGACTTCCACCGGATCCTTACACATCTCCTTAAGGAGAGCCTACCGGTGTTCTGTAGATCTCATGTCCGGTAGTTTCAGAGCCTATCCTGACAGTTTGATCTAGTGGAGACAGAGGGCGTTCTAGACCCTCTACCTTTGTGACTCTCACCTGTGCCTCTGAAGCATGTTCTGGTTGTTCACTCTTTTGTGAAGAGACAACGAATGTCTCTGTGGGTCGTGTCGAGTCCTTGGGCGAAGGGACTCTTGTTGTAAAACCTTCATCCTTTTGAGAGGATGAGGGAGTTGTATGAGGTTGCCCAGATGTGTGTTCCACAGGGGACGAAAGTATGTCCTCTGTGGGGATAGTTTGGGTAGGGATCGGCATGTGCGTGCCTGTTTCAATAGAGGGTCCCTCTAGAACATGGACTCTAGACATGTGGGTTGGACTGGGAGTTGGGCTTGTTTGTGTGCCTTGGGCATCTTTTTCACCCTCACCTATGTCTTCTTCTTCATCTTCGTCGTCTAATACGACTTCTGTCCCCAACTGTGATTCATCAATTGGCGCCTTGAACTCCTTCTGGATATTCAAAAGAATATCCTAAATTTATTCTATTGGAGAAACATCGATAACCAACTTGCGCAACCTTCTGCGCTTAGGAGTAGCTGCAGCCTTTGTCGGGCTTTCTTCTGCAATGGCCTCTGTGACCACAGGTTCTGTGATCACAGGCTCTGTAGGTTCGGCCTTCTTTATTTTTCTCTTCTTTTGTTTTGGCAGAGGTACAGTTGGGCCTTCTTCTTCTACTGGCCTCTTCTTCCCCTTCGACTTTTTCACAGAAGAGTCAGCACTCTTCTGTGTCTTCTTCTTCTTGCGTGATGGAGATGGGATTCTAGGGGGTTGCTCACTCTACTTACCAGCCACTACTGGCTCCTCCACACGTCCCTCCACTCTCATTTTTGCAATCTCCACACGTAAGGGGGTACCTATTCGTGGTGGGGTTGCAGGGACCGGTTCTGGTCGCCTGTTACCACGTCTATAGGCTTTGCGATCTTCGTGACTTAAATACCTGAGCATGGCCTTGGATAAGGGTCTTGGGCTTCTGTAGCCATGCTCGTGCTCGGTAGGATGAAACTCCTTGAAAGGATAGAGCTTTGCATTGGGCTCCACAGAAGGCAGTTTCGCTACCAGAAGGTCTCCAAATGCTAAACCAAGGAAGCCTTGTAGGATCAAATTAGGCTGGTTCATATCTTCCTTGGCCTTCTTTTGGGCATGTACCTTCGACTTTTCGCCCCGTTGGCTTGAGCACTTCTTCTTGATGAGCCCGACCATGTCCTCGAAAATGAGTTGGGCGTAGTCCAG
>NW_020201000.1:0-3563 GCF_001531365.2 Cynara cardunculus var. scolymus
AGACCTGTGACAAGATCATTTCTTGACAGCTCACTGAGTGTCTTGAAGTTGAGATGAGATAGCCGTTTGTGCCATAACCAGTTAATATATGATGAGGCTTTGGAGAAGAAGCAGTTATTCTCGGTAAGTAGAGAATTCATGTTGATGATATACACGTTCTCTAGGCGAGAACCGGTTAGAGCAACCTTATCATCTTTATCAAGAACATGACAAGAATTCTTTGAGAATTTAACTGTATAATCTTTGTCACACAGTTGATTGATGGTTAGAAGATTGTGCTTCAGTCCTTCAACATATGCAACACGTTTGAAAGTTGTTGCACCATTGGATAATATACCAAAGCCTTTGGTATATCCTTTTYCATTTCCACYGAAGGTCACGGAAGGTCCTCTTTCTTCCTTGAAGTGAGATAGAAGAGATATATCTCTAGTCATATGTCTTGAACAGCCACTGTCCAGATACCATATGCCTTTGACACCCTGAGTAAGGAAACAAAATAAGAATTGCCTTTGGTACCCAGCTATTGGGGTCCAGCTTTGTTAGAGGCTTCATCATCTAATGCTGATGAATCAGTATCAGTAGACGACATCATTAAACCTGAAGAGGTTTGAATGGAAAGAGGAACAACCCTTGACACTACTGAAGTAGTTTCAGTGGAAGTCTTCACTGAGCCTGAAGAAGAGGCATCAGTGGTTGGAATTACAACATCTGATACTAAAGATTTTTCAGCAGAATTTGTCTTCGTTGAGCCTGAAGAAGATGCTTCAACGGTTTTCTTCATCTTGGTTGCAAGAACAGCCTTTGTGGATGATTTCACCTTAGTTGATTTCTCAGCTTTGGTTACTTTCTTGCCCTTAGCTGGTGAACCAACTTTGGCGGCAGAAGGACAATTGCTGGCAATATGTGTTTTCTCACCATAGTGTTTACACTTCCTAAAGTTAGGAGTAGCTTTAGGGCCAGGAAGTATCAGACTAGAAACGGGACCAGCTCCAAGGATTCCCTTCTCATTGGTTCTAGGAGGAACCTTTGAGGAATTGGATTCCTTAGGTGAAAAGTTCACCTTGAGCTGTGACTTAGATTTCTGATGCGATTCAAATTTCTTAGTCCCTGAAGAAGAAGAAGCTTTACAAGTTGAAGGAATAGACCTAAATCTATTAGACTTGATAGACTTCTTGGGAAGGGATGCTGTGACAATGGATTTACCTTTGTCTTTGCACCCAGAACTCGAAGGAGTTCCTTCAAGATGACTCTCAGTTAAAGAAGAGGACTGAGAGGAAGAAATGTTGGGAATAGAAGAGAAGAAGGTACCAAACTTGAGCATGGTCCTGTCTTTAACACATTCTTCCTGATCATAGGAGAATCCTAGACCAGTCTTAGACTTGGCGGGGATCTGAGTGTTAATGATCTCAGAAGCCTTGATGGAAGCTTTGTACCACCCTTCAATGGTAGCTTTCTCGACTTTGAGTTTAGTAATTGCTCGCTCACGCTCAGCGATAGCCTTCTCACGTTCAACAGTGATGGCTTGGTTTACAATGACCTGATCTTTAAAACTTTCCTCAACAGAGGTCAGTTCTTTGATCTTAGAATGGCAAATCATCAATTGCTCTTGAAGTTCAACGTTAAGCATCTCAGCTTTCGATTTGCCATTGAGGGCATTGTAAAGGTCAACCGTCAGAGTATCTAGTGCAGAAAGACTAGAAGAAGAAGAGGGTTCATTCAGGAAACATACCTGAGTAAAAGAAGAAGATGGCTCAAAAGAGGTAGACGCTTCAGAAGATCCTTCATCAGCATCTATGGCCATCAAGCAGACGTAGGCTTTATCCTCTTCATCGGAGGATGATTCATAGGATGATTCAGCCCAGTCATGCTCTTCAGCAATAAGTCCTTTAGCCTTTCGCTGGTTATTCTTCATCTTCTTGTACTTCTCCTTCAGTTTTAAGTACTTTTCATCTGGGGTCCTGAAGGAGGAGAAAGCTTTAGAAGATGGCATCGCAGTCTTCTTTGATCTGTACTCACCTACAAAATGTCCAGGCCGGTGACAATTGTAGCAGATAGCTGAAGCCTTGTCTATTCTTTCAGACTTTAGCTTCTCCCTGAGGGATAGCTGAGGAGATCTGTGGAAATTGCTTTTACTGGCGAACCTCCTAAATGACTTAGTCAGGAGTGCCAGGGACTCATCAAAATTTGCTAAACCAGATTCTGGAATGTCCTCAGAAGAATCTATCTTCGTGATGACCACGGGAGGAAGAGAAGAAACAAAASGGGTAGAAGAAGTTTCAACTGAAGAAGCTTCAGAGATCAAAGCTAGAGGAGAGCTTTTCATTTCCCTGGTTTCTTTTACGAGATTCTTTTTCAGTTGACGAGATTGCTCATGGTTAAGCAGAATCCCGTATAAAGTAGAAAGAGAAAGAGTGGACATGTCATTGGACATCTTGAGACACATGGAAAAGGTGTCCCGAGACTCAAGGAGGCATTCTAGAAACTTAGTCAAAGTTTCAGAATTAGAATATTCCCTGCCGACAGCCCTAAGATCAATAAGAAGGCAATTAAATCTCTGATGTACTTCAGACAATGTCTCAGACTTTCCACAGAGAAAGCTTTCATATTGTCTTACTAGATTGATCTTTCTAGTCTCCTGAACCTGAGTGGTTCCTTCATATTGGACACAGAGTGTATCCCACATGGATTTGGAGGTTTTGAGTTTCATCACTGAGTGATAAATCTCATCGGGAAGAGACATAGCTATTATAGACCGAGCACGCGTGTCTATAGTTATCTTCTTCTTATCCTCATCACTCCACTGATGTGGAAGCTTTGGAATCTGCCGTTCAGGAATTGCGGCAGTCGTAGCTGTTGCTGGAACAGCCGGAACAATAGCAAATGGAATATATGGTCCATTTTCTATGTAATGTGGAATTTCAGGATCCACACCTTCCAGAAAGAGGGACATCCGGTTCTTCCAGAGACTAAAGTTGTCACGGATAAACCGGGGAGGTTTTGCAAGGGAGCCATTATCTTTTGTGTGTGTGTGTTTGCAATTTGTAAAGTCATTTGTAAGCGGTAAAGTTATCTAAGAAAAGAGATAAACAAATACAGAAAACAGCTAAACACAAGAGAAGAAAGAAAACAATGCTCTGATACCACTTGTTGGTCCAGAGAGGGTTTACAAGAAGAGAAACAGTTTGTAGAAGGGGGGGATGAATACAAACACAAAATTTTCAAATTTAAAATATATATTAATAGAGAAGATCAATACATATTTTACAAGATTGTTTGCGAAAAGATAAGGTAATACAAACCTATCTAAACAATCTTTTGTTACACACATAACCTTAGCAAATTACAAGAAAAGAAATTGATGTAAAGAAGATCCTTTACTTAAGCTAGAAAATGCTTGAAGTAAGAATTAGGGTTAGAGAGTGAGTTGCGCGCACTCTGCATGGAGAAGAAACACTTCTATTTATACCCGTTGCATTAAATGTTCATTTAATGCAATATGGTAGGGTTAGAGTGCGTGTCACTCTGCATGGAGAAGAAACACTTCTATTTATACCTGTTGCATT
>NW_020201000.1:3648-20507 GCF_001531365.2 Cynara cardunculus var. scolymus
CTTGAGCAGACATCCTTACCTAAAGTTGGTGGACAAAGAGTCGACTAGTCGGCTCCGTACCGTACTAACTTTTGTAAGGGTATGGGTTTTGTCCTTTGTGTACATAAGGACAAGACAACAACAATCGTGCTAAGAAAGCTTCCTTTGATCGCTGAATGCTGGAATGACCTGAAGGTCTCATCATCATTTGCTGAAGCTTGAGTAGTCTTCACACATATGTAGACAGGCTTGTAATCACTGAGTACCGCTTTAGATCATGTACTCGTCGGACTCTAATATTCAGTTTCAGTCTTCGATGTTTGCTGAAGGTTCATTGGTGTGAGTGTTGTCTTCTTGAAGTATTGCTGTCTCTGATAGAATTACAATGCAAGTTCTTCAGCGATCACTGAWCATAATCAGTGAAGATTGCTGGAACTGAAAATACAGAAACATAAATACATCGTACAAGTGAAAAGGGATTATCATCAAATCACTGAGAGAGAGGATCAACAAATATGATATTTGAACTTAAAAAGAATTATGATTTAGTTGCTGAAGAGAGAGACCAGTTACTTAAGAAAATAAAAGAATTTTCTAAATCAAGTGCTGAAAGCTCAACTGAATCTCAATCTAAATGTAAAACCTGCTTTTATGACTGTTCCAGTGCTGAAAGCTCAATTGGTACCATGTGATGACAAGGAAGGACTGTAGTGTCTCGGGGTTCTGATAAACAAGTGACCATTCTTACCAAGATCATTCCTATCAAAATCAGCACCATACGCTAAATGTAGTGATGGATGGATTCTTGCCTCATTTCCTGTATCCTTCTACATGCCTCATACATAACGTTTTTGGGGTTCCATACGTTAATCAATGATGCTTTTGTTGGGTTTGAGTTTTTGAGCTAAAGTGTTGTATTCAATCTTGTATTTTTCTTCTTTATAATTTTGTATTATCTTGTCCTATAAATAGGATTAGTATTAGTTGTTTTTAGTAGGAAGCTTAATTGTAATAATCAAGATTAGAGAGAGCTTGTAAGATGCTTTGAAGATAATATTCAAGATTTGACTTGTTGACTTTTCTATCAATATTCATCTACTTTCTACAATTCTTGATTTGCCATTTTTGATGTTCTTGATGAAGACGATGATTGATTAAACATCTGGCATCCACAGCTTTGAAGACATCTAATTTATCAATGGCGATAACGCCTCTTTGTATTTCAATATCTTTTACGTTACCAAAGAGAAGCGACGTCAAAATCAAGTAAATAACTACTATGTACAAACTCACTTTCTCCTATAAGTTGAATGATTCAATGTAGTGCTCCATGTGTCGAATGAAATTCTTGACATCCTTAACATCCAAACACATGATCACAAATGCTTAGTTTAGTAAAGCTCATTAAAACTGTGAAATTTATAAGATGGAAATTATTGCAGATTTGAAGGGAGACATGTGCTTGTAAGACAATACAAATTTTCGTTATCAACTACTCATAGAGAGAGGTATTAGATCTTAGACCAAACAAGGAAAAACAAGAACTTTGATCAAAAGGGAAAAATGAAACTAACAAGGAGGTGCAATCAACCATCAACTTTCGAGATTCATATTGATCAATCGATCTTCGCGTCTTGCCAGTTTGTAATATTCGGTTTTCAGATATAGTTGATCGGGTTTTAAAGTATCTTGGTAATGGAAAGTTTGAGGATAAATTATATCTTTTAAGGGTTTTAGAGAATTTAGCGTATGTTTCTTCATAGATTATGATTAATATTAAAATATTTTAATATTATAATGGTTGGAAGCATTGGGGGGTGTCTGGTCATGCACCGCCCCCATCTCTTCTTCTTTGCTACTTACTATTTATAGTTTGTATGTGTGATGTAGGAAAAGTTTTTACAATTTCCTTTCTCTAAATATTTATCCGGGAAAAACTTGGGAGATCATAGAGCAGAAGCAGATTTCAAAGCTGAATTTTAAGGCAAAGGTGAGTTCTATATTGCTTCGGATATCTGGTTGTTATGATATCACTGTATATCTTGATAAAATTCTAGCATATGTTGTTTGGATGGAATTTTTAAATTGTATTACTGCTGCTGTTTGCTTCATCGCCCATTAAACCTCCCAAGAACAACTCTCATCGGACAAGGCTTGTCTGATGAGGTCCCTCATCGAATAAGGCAGTGACCGATGAGGCCACTTCATCGCACACAAGGTCAGCCGGTAAGGACCCTTCACCGAATATGTATTGTCCGAATAGGACTCCTCACCGATTAAGGCTTGTCTGGATAGGACCCCTCACCGATCAAGGATTTTCCGGATAAGACCCCTCATCGATCAAGGTTGTCCGGATACCAAGTGTTGTCCGGACATGGCATAGTGTTGTCCGATAACCCCTTCACCGGACATAATGTTGTCCGATAACCCCTTGACCGGACAGAATGTTGCCCGAATAAGGTTAAAATGTTGTCCGGTAACTTCCTCTGTGGACATAGTGCTGTCCGGATAGGACAAAGTGGTACCATAATCTCTTCCAAAACTAAGTATTACCTGGTTGACTATTGAATAGATGAAATGGCGGTATAACCGCGATAGATGAAATGATGGTGTAACCGCGATAGATGAAATGACGGTGTAACCACGATAGATGGATTGACATGATAACCAAGATATTAATTTTATGTTAAAGTTCAGGTTTAAACCATCTTGGGATTTGTAGTAAATTATGTTTATAAGAGGGTAATTCACTCACTAGACCTTTTGGTCCAACCCTCAATTATTGTACTAAATTGTTTTGCAGGTCATCCATCATCTTAGGATAAAGGCAAGGGGAAGATGTAAGGAGAAATATTTGTAAGAAAGTTTTATTATGACAAATTTTTTGTTAACCCATACCGTTAATTTTGTCATATGTAAATGCACCTGGAAGGTCTGTATAATATTGGCACATGATGTGTGAAAATGTATGATATTTTGATTATTAGTACTGTTTAGTGCGTGGTGGGGTGTTTCACAGTTCATTAAGTTGACTCACTTTTTCATGGAGTAGAGGAATAGGCTAAGGTCCTTCACTTTAACGAATAAATGGTTTCATTTACTTCCAATCAATCACCGATCTTGCAAGTCCAAATTCATAATATGACTTTTTATGCAAGGATTAGATCTACGATAGTACAAGACGAGCTTCATAGGTAATTAAAGATCGGATGCCAAATTTGACTTGGTTTTAAATATCTGAATTCAAAGTAATTTTTACCAAATGCTTGAATTATTCAATGTATTATTGTCGGGTTATTTAGGGGGTGTTTGGATTTGCTTATAAAAACAACTTGTTGACTTATTCTGGTGTGATATCGATAATAAGCACTTTTGAGTGGATAAACAACTTATACCATTGTCAAACCAGTAATAATGAGTTTTTGAAGAAGTTAAAACATTCTAACTTATAATAAGTTAATAAGCAATTTTATAGAAAAACATAAGCAATCCCAAACACCCTCTTAGCTTATAACTCAATCACTACATATAATTGTGTAGGTTTTTGTAAATCAAATTAAATGGAAAATGCCAACAAAATCGTTGTTTGTGTAAAAGATTAAAACAAAAAGATTGAAAATGGGTTGTGACATGAAGATGGATTACTTACCTTCCAAAGGAAGCCAAAAAAATACTATCGGTCCCTTCCATAAATGGTCTGACGATAGCATTAGCATAGTCCCTGTGTGTTCTGTAAGAAGCTTCGCATCTCAGATCTTTAGCCTCGGCATGTGCTTGTTTGTTCGATTTAGCATGTGAAAAGCCGTTGATTCGCTCTGTATTTCTCAATTTTGCTTTTCAGAAAGCTCCATTCCATCATTAGAAGTAAGAATTTTTGCACTTTTTCCAATCTCTGTTTCTTCATTTCCCTTTCTCTTAACTTTAGCTTTTATTCTTTCTAGGGTTTGCTTCGCTTTTCCCCTTTTTAATAGTCACTTTTATGTTAATTATATGCTTTCTTGAAGCTCATTGACTTGTTACATTTTCGCTTGTTAATTTTTCTTTTTATTTTCGAATTTTTCCGAGTGATTCGTATTCGGTTGCATTTTTTTGAGTTTTGATTCTAATGTTGATAAAACATTTGCAGGCTTTGATTCAAGAGAAAGATTTGTTACCTTTGGGATTTTAGCAGGATTTTTATAATCTCTAGGGTTTCAATTTGAATTAGAAACAACTGTTAGCTGCTCTGTTGTTGTTGTTGTTGGTTTTACGAGTCCCACCTGTGGGATTTGGGTTTTGACAAGAAAAAGAAGTTGGGTTTCTGGTCTGGAATTCTAAGCATCCTGTGTTTGGTTATTGCTGTAAATGGAGAAGGATAAATCTCCAAACGTTGGTGGGGGTTTGTTGCCTCCTTCTGGGAGGCATTCGGTTTTTTCACCATCTGGAAATAATTTGAGTCCCAAACCAGAGCCATCAGTATCAACCACATTGCCCCCAGTTGGACCTGGAACTGGTGAAACTGGTCGATTTGGTGGTCATGAAATGCCTTTGGAATCTAGCCATTTTAGTCATGATATTAGCAGAATGCCTGATAACCCACCTAAGCATTTGGGCCACCGACGGGCCCACTCTGAAATTCTCACTCTACCTGATGATATTAGCTTTGATAGTGATCTTGGTGTTGTGGGTGGCTTCAATGGACCTTCATTCTCTGACGAAACTGAAGAAGATTTGTTTTCTATGTATCTGGACATGGATAAGTTAAATTCTTCATCTGGTTTTCAAGAGGGTGATTCATCCTCTTCTGCGGTCCAACCTTCAGAAGCTGCAACACCACAACCTGAGAACCTTGTTCCTAGCTCCAGTGAGAGGCCTAGAGTTAGACATCAGCATAGTCAGTCCATGGATGGGTCTTCTACAATTAAGCCAGAAATGCTCACTTCAGGTCCAGAAGAAACATCTTCAGCTGATGCTAAGAAATCAATGTCTGCTGCCAAGCTTGCTGAGCTTGCTCTTGTTGATCCAAAGCGTGCAAAAAGGTAATACATAATTTTGATTTCTTTTCCTTTCACTATTTATTTATAATCACTAGACTTTCAACTCAAATGTGGAAAATCATTTTCAAAAGTATAAGATCATTTTGGAGTAGTGGTTTCTTGATGTGATCACTTAGATAACAATAACCAGTATTATTCATTTTTAACTTATATATGTTAGTTAAGTTCTTAGAAGTTAACTATGCTATGTTTATTTTTGAGAACATGCTGTTACTTTATCTTCATCTTGTTTCTCCAATTACCCATTTTATTCCAGGACATATTCCATATGCAGGAACTGTGTGCTCATTGGTATTTTGTTTATGGGTATCCTAAATATTGCGTGACGAACTCTTGCAGAAAATTCTATAACCAATAGTATTATATAGGGCAAGTTATTCAAGCAATTAATCTACCCCATATAGTTAGGCAATGATGGCAAGACTATACGAGGCTAGATAGGAAGGCAAGAGATTGGACAAGTGTGCTCAATAGGTTGTGGTGGGATTGAGATTGAAGCATTTTACAAAGAATCCATAATCTTGTTTGCTATTGAGGAAAGACAGAGGGAGGTTGTAGTTGCTTTTATATTTTTTTTCCAGATAAAAAGTAGTTGATTTCCAGTTGTTTTTCATGGTTGGTTGGATGTGGTAACCATGTGATATTAGCCTGGCCTAAGATATGAGATGCATTCCTGATATGTTAAGTACAAACAATTTGGATTTTTAGAGATCCATTGAGAAGAAAATGTAAAGAAAAATGAGGCTTGGGTAGAAGTCTTCAATTCTTCATTATAGCTTATATTGAGATATGACGTCTAACTGATTATAAAAACACGTACATATACCATTTCAATATTATACTCCTTTGTACCATTTATCAAAGTTCCGATATATATTTACAATTATAGCATGCTTGCTATTTTTACTATTGCAAAAAAGTTATTTTGTTGTTTTCCAAAAAAAAAAATGGTGAAAAGAACTTTGTCATATGATGCTTCGTTAAAGGTTGACTTCTGTTTAATATTGGGCTAGCTAAAATTATGTATCTTTGACAAACAACCATAAGGTGAAAGATTGTACTCTTTTACAACAGTGGACCTTTGTGGCTTGGCTGGCTTCATGAAACATGGTTACCACTGGTCCTGACATTTTGGAGGCCTAGTGCGAGAAGTTACATGTGGACCTAAAAATTTCTTTTTCAAATATATATATTTATTAAATTCTTTATTACTACATTAAAAATAAATATTTAAAGTTTTAAAACATATGTGAGATAATAAATCTATAGATAACTGATCTTTGACTTTTAATAAAATAGAATCACATTGGCCGTAAAACACCTAACTAACTAAAATAGAATTACAAAAATTAAAAACACACCTACGGGATTTAGGGTGGATAGGACAAATGGACAATAAAGAAACCTGCTACCAACTCAACTATAAGCATATAGTTTGTAATTTTTTTGGGAGTTTTGAATGTTTTGAAACACTTTTGAGGCAGTTTCTGTAAAGAAAATTGGGTGTGTACAAAAAGTGATAAAAATGTAGGAATTGAGAGAAAGTAGGCTAAGATAAGTTCAGGCAGGAAATATCGAGGTGAAAGTAAAAAAAAAAATTAAACACCTTAACAGAAGTACACTTTTCTGAGTAATGTTTAAATACGGATTGAGTGTGTCAAACTGTTTATAATATGTTTTTCAAGTTGCTAAATGGTGGGATGGAACATGGTACATGTGATGTGATTGAGAAGAAATTTTCTCAAAATCCAACAAGGAGAATTCTGATGCTTCATATTAGTTGGGATAGGCTATAGTGGAGAACCAAAAAACAAGCCATATATTTCAAACATGTGGGGTAGGCTAAAGTGTTGAAACCATTTAGAAATTATAAAGTGGCAAGCCTCCTAAAAACATGAATAACATGTCCCACATCCTTGGCATACATATTCACTCAAAACCCTCTTTGCTACTTTGACCTAGATTAACTTTTATCTTTCGTAATGACTTAGTCTTGATAGAAGTTCTATTTTGTAATCTATGCATACAATGTCATCTTAGTTCTCTTTCAATATGTGTCACACATGCACCTTATGCTTGTAATTGTGGATACTCATCTTGTCTAAATAGTAGTTAATGTGTGCACGACCTGGTGAAAATGAGTCTTGGTGTCATACCGAGGCGATGTGTAGGAAAAGAAAAAAACCAGTGCCACTTGCAATATGGATAATGTGTAGTGTGAAATATTTTAGTCCAAGATTGATCTAACTGTTGGCATTTGGCTCCTTGTGTTCTAATTTTATGCATGTTGGTTCCCCCCTGCCTATTTCTTGCACCTCTTTTCCCTCTTTCTCTTTGAATTGTCAACATGTTATCTTTTTTTTACCGCTTTACTTGAACTTTTATTTGTAGCTGTTATTTTACTCTTTTAAGTTTGAACTATTAAATGATTACTCATGAACCGTTAAAATTTTAGTTTGTTATTTATGTTCATATCAGTTAAACTAGTACTGGTAGTTCCCGCCCAAAAAGTTATTTATACAACCCAAGCAACCTATTTTCTTAACTATTTGGGCCTGTTTGGTTCATACAATTTATTCTATGGCTCAAATGGATTAACATAAATTTTTTAGTTAAAACTAATTGGGTCCATTGGGTAAGGGGAATGAGACTATCAAGTGAGTTCTCATAGGTCTTCTCAAGAAAATTTCTACTCCCCCCTCTCGACTATCTCTTGCTCATGCGATCCCATCGTTTCAGGGTTCATTCTTCCCATATGGAGATTTAGGGTTTGTGTTCCCTCTTCTGTGTTAATTTATTTGTTTGTTAAAGTTACGGTTTCTTTTACGTCATTTACTGCTTCTGTTTGATGTCAAAACACCAGATTTGATATGCACTTTTTTTATTTTTATTTTGATATGTCTGTGTGTGTAATCCGATTTGTTAGCTTGACCTCAGATTTTATTACATGAAACAGATTTTAGTCTCATTTAAATGGGTACTCAATTCAACCAACAGGTCTCAGATAGAAATCTTCGTAACCTTCTTGTTTTTGTAATTTTTTAGATTTTACTGATTATGGCATTTCTCGTTGATGTAAAACCAAAATTAACCGTTCTTTGGATATTGATTATAAACAAATTACTGAGATTGATTTTTTTTTTTTGCCAAATATGGGTCAGATCCTCTGGGTATGCATGAAGATATTCTAGGTATCTGATGTACTTATTTGTCATGCATATATGGTTTTTAGAGCGTAGTAGTATTCAATTATACGTATATTATTCAATCTGCCCATCCTGCCAATTATGTCACCTCTACTTGTAATTTGTAACTGTGGAATTTTTTTTAGAATTTTCTATTTCTAGTCCTAATTAGTCTAGGAGGAAGTAGGATGAGCAGGCCCAGGATGGACATGGCTGCCTTAAACATTTTCTCTTCCCCTTGAGTTAGAGGTAAGGTTTGTATCTCTTCCCCCCCCCCCCCCCCCGGGAAAAAAAATACAGCTACCTGTGCGTGGGATTCATCGGATCTGTTTAGTTTGGTTTGATTTGTAACGCATACCTGGGTAAGTGCTTACCAACTCACATTACCTTACCGGATGAATATGGCAAGGACCAAGAATCTTACCCGGTAGGAGCGAGGCAATGACCGAGAGTCTTGCCCGGTAAGTGAGGGCGACAACTCTTACCACGGTTAGCGCTTACCAGATAAAGTTTTGTGCATATTATGCCATTTTTGTTGACTACAATCTTCCGGTAAGTAAATGATAGTTGGATTTTACCGGTAACCGCTTATTGGGTAAGTGTTTGGTAAACTTCCCCTTAATCTGTCTGTTAAATTGTTACTCAAATTTTCTGATTTTTCTAAAGAAGGTTTCTTTGGTACTCTGTTGAAGTCCTTCAGAGATGTAGAGGTTATACTAGTTTTTCAAAATTTCTTTCCCTCTATGCTGTTAATTGCAGTGCTATAGCGGTTACCGGTCCTAGAAGAAATAGCGGTTCCGCTAATAGCGGCGCTAATAACTGCATTTGGGCCGCAATTTTGACATGCAATAGCGGTGTGAAAACCGCAATTAGGAGTTGGGCTTTAAGTTAGCCTTTTAAAGGGTTTAGAGAAGTCGATTAAGGGATTACGAGTTAGGGAGCTGATTTTCATTTGCAATATTGGTGTGTAAACTCCCTATTCTTCTCTCATCTCTTCTATTTCAGTCTATATTTTGCATCTTCTCTTCACAACAACATTGTCTTCCAACATTGGTTGCTCATCTCTTCTATTCACCTGTTCTTATATTTATCTTCAAAATATATATTATGTTATGCATCTATTCATACATTTATTTATTTCTGTAATGATTACATAAACCGCTATATGTGGACCATTATACCACTGTGTTACCATTGCAATAATCGCTATATCAAATCATGGTCTTGACCGCTATTTCAAATTTTGACCACTGTACCAGCGTAGCCTTTCCTAATGCTTCTTATTCACACATGCCTATCAAATGCCAACACTGCTGGTTATACTGTTTGCACTTTGTTATATTCTTTATCTAAAACCTTTAAATTGTAAGGCGTCTCTATACCTTAAGACATTGCATAGCCTAGTTAACCCAATATCATTCGTAAATACTCCCTCCCTAGAATAAGTGTCCACTTTCAAAAGTGCCTACTTTCTAATTCTATCCTTAATTATGACATAAAGAGATTCATTTCTCCCTCTATTATCAAGGGTAAAATTGTCATTTAGTTGATTATTAGTTACAATGACATATATTACAGGACTCCTATAGAATGAGTGTCTTTCAAACAAACAGCGGATACACTCCTAATGGTAATGGAATGGGTGTCTTTTCTATCCCATCTTAAACCAAGTGTCTTCTACTGCTTCTTTGCAGCCACCTCATTTACTACCCTTTATATGCAAATCATCACATTTGTTATTTATTCACATCATATCAACTTTCTATTTGCTATGCAGTTTGCTTCTAACATTTGATGATTAAAATAGATTTAGTTAATGTAGATATCTGCCACTAATAGGTTATGTTTTTAGTATGGTTTCGTGACAGCTGAGGGAGAATCTTTTGGATAATTAACTAGGTCAGAGTTACGTGGATCATCAAATCATATATCATTGCGAAATTGAAGACTTCTCTCCTGATTTATTATTACTACCTAAAGCCTCAGAGATTTCTTTCAACCCCTCCATTAAGATCTCTTATGAAAGGCTTCTGCTAATGGGTCTTACCTAATGATTTCCTCTGGAAAAATCATATTTTCATAGATGTACTTAGAGGATCTTCAACCGCTTTTTCATAATTTCTCCAAAATAGAGAAATAAATCTTCGAAAAGAAATTACATTCAACTCCAACAATTTCTCCGTTTTGGAGATTCTAGCATTAAGTATATTATTAAAATATTCAATGTACATAATACCTCGACAAACTTTCTATAAACTGATAATTTTATTTTTTTATCCTCCTTTCTCCTCCAAATAAGTAAAAATAATAATTATTCTATCTTCTCTCATCTCCAAAATTCAAGTTTGGAGATTTTTTCTCTCTCCTCCAAATATGGAGTCTCATATTTTCTCCATTTTAGAGATTCTGTTGGGGGAAAGAGGAACTTTAAAATATCCATTATGGAGATTTTGTTGGAGATGCTTGTAAGCCTTTCTAAGTGGCCGCTTGTGCGTTAATGACGTTTATAACTACCTTCCCTGTCACTAGTCAGTTTTAGTAACTACTTCAAATACTTATTTAAAGGTCATGTCGATTTTGACCCTTGCTCATTTCTTAGTACACCAATGTAGAGTGTAATTAAGAAATCACAATGAAACGCTCACTCACAACAACTGGGGTCAGAAGTTAAAGCTTTAATCAACAGATTTGATGTTGAGGTTATTAGTAGTTATGTAAATTGTATCTTATATATCTAAATTATCAACTATAATTTACCTGGTTGTCCTTTAATAGGATATGGGCAAATAGGCAGTCTGCTGCAAGGTCAAAGGAAAGAAAGATGAGATACATTGCTGAGCTCGAAAGGAAAGTCCAATCGCTGCAAACTGAAGCCACATCATTATCTGCTCAGCTCACTCTTATGCAGGTTTGGCCATTCTCATACAATTCTGGTCCTCTGATCATCACTTGGTCCACAATTACATGCCTTTTCTTTTCTTCTTTTATTTTTTTTATCCAAATTGTTCCGAACAACCCTGATGGATTAAGGCGTTTGATAGTGGTTTCTTGTTTCTTTTTTATTTGTTCAGAGAGATACAAGTGGTCTGACAGCTGAAAACAGCGAGCTGAAACTGCGCTTACAAACCATCGAGCAACAGGTTAACTTGCAAGATGGTAAGTTTTTAATTCTCCTCATAGAATATTTTCCATGCCAACTTCTTGTTTATTCGCCTCTTTTTGGTTTTCAAGTGTTTGTAACTGATAAAGAACATTTGAGATTGGGAATAGGCAAATCTACATTATCTTATAGATGCTATTCTTCCTTTCACACACTTTTCACTAGCTGTGGGTTGGGGTGGGATATACTGGGATTGTTTGGTTTGGTTTATACAAATTAAGGCTTGTCCAGTTTAAGAGAAATAGATCATAAAATTTCCTGGTTTTAGTTTTATAAAATACGATTCCTTTTTTCAGGAAAAAAATATCAAGTGGGACTCTTTTAGACAAACAACTTACTTTTTAGTACATAATGTTAAAAAGAAAATATGAAATCACCTGAGATTACTCTTTTAATATTTTCTCTTCGTTAATTGGGAGGGGTATTACTCGTGAGGAACATGGTGATAGATATCATGGATAATTGAATTCCTAAATGCTATATATGATACCAAGTTATTGGAAATTTTGTTCTATAGCTTTAAATGAAGCACTGAAAGAGGAGATCCAACATCTGAAAGTAGCAACCGGACAGAACCTTACGAATGGTGGTGCATTGATGAATTTCCCTCCATCTTTTGGTGGAGGAAACCAGCAGCAGCAGTTTTACCCGAACAGCCAAGCCATGAACACACTGCTTACTGCACAGCAGTTTCAGCAACTCCAGATTCAGTCCCAGAAACAGCAACATCAGTTTCAACAGCAACAACTTCGCCAATTTCAGCAACACCAACTTCAGCAACAAGGCAGTAGTAGTGACCTGAAAATAAGGAGTCTAAAAGAACATGGTTCAGAATTCAACCCCCCAAGGTTTGAATAGATACATATATAGTAATTGGGTAGCTGTTGTTTAGATATATAACCTCTTTCAAACATTTCTATAGATGGTAGTTGTGTTGGTTTTAGTTCATGGTTGTTGGGTTTTGCATGGATGAAGATCTATCTATCTCTAAAGTATGGAGGATTGGATTGTTAGCTTTCGTTTAGTTAGTCTGCTTCTTTCTATAGGGTAGGAGCCGGTCCATGTGAGAATCACAAAATTTGAGAACCGTTAGAAGCTGTATATTGCATATACAATGAGCATATGCATTAATGCGTATATACTTGCATACATAGTAGATATGCATTGATGGTAATGTATACGCAACAATTTATTGGATATACAAGTTCCGACGGTTCTTTAAAAAATTTATGCTTCTTACATGAGCATGATCCTATTCCCCTAATCTTGCCTTTCTCCCTCGCTAACTTGTGTCATTTCAATCCTCATCCTATTTGACCATTTTCTCTCACTTTTTTGCATCTAGAAACTTAGTTAAATGATAAAATTTTATTTGAAATTGAGTAGAATGATCAAAATGGAAAGAAGAATTACAAAGTTACTACAATTGAGAGCAAGATCTCTCCCATGACGACTGTTCCCTCTATTTTACTCCCCTTTCCTTATATACTTTCTTCTTGCTCATGTCTACAACTAACCAAGGTTTATCAATACTCCTCTCCCGAGGTGAAATTCTAGAAACTATAGATATAAATCCTTGTAAGGCTCTCAGGTATCTTTAATTTCTGGTAGCCCTTTCCATCCAATGATTACTTCTAAGTTGCTGCTTGACTATAACGTATCCCTTTTAATGTTTCCAGCTCAACCAACACTTCTCCTGTGTCTAGCAGCTCGGGAGGCAGAGGTGTTGGAGAAAACTGATTGCCAACTACTGTCTTCAATTGTGATATGTGAAAAACGGGATGGATACTAGCTTCGGGTGGAAGTTGCAATTTGTAAGCCACTTCTCCCACCGGACTCGCAACCATAAACGGGCCATAATAGTGTGGAGCCAACTTGACGTTGTAAGATGTATCTACTGAAAGTTGTCGGTACGCCTCATTTTCATGTACAACCCCCGCCCTTCTGAGAATTCGACACTCAAGTTGGTGCTTATCCGTTGTTGCCTTCATTTTTTGTTGCGTCCTCAACAATTGCCTCCAAAGTTCTGTTCAACAGTTTTGTCCCTATCGACTAGTAGTTGCTCCACCTTGGGTTCAAACGATGGAAAGGGGATTATTTTTTGAAGGTTTTGGCCATATAGGAGTTCAAACAGAGTGGACTTAGTGGCGGCGGTATGGAACATTGTATTATACCAAAACTCTACCCATGGTAAACCCGTGGCCTATTTTTTTGGCCTTCCATTAGCATAGCAACGTAATTAAGTCTCCTAGCAATCTCTAACCACCTCAGTCCGCCCATCACGTTGGGGTGATAAGTTGTACTATAATTCAATTTGGTTCCCTGTAGCCGTCATAATCCCTCCAAAAGTTACTAAGGAAAATCTTGTCACAATCCGATATTATCGACTTTGGTATCCCATGTAAACAACCAACCTCCTTCATAGATACCCCTTCTACTGTACCTATACATGGACAAAATTTGGTCCGGGCCCAAACAGTGAATATCTGGACCAATCCTGGTGTATGAAGATGTGCTTAAGTGATCAGAATTCAAAAAGGGCTCATCCTGAAGATCTTGTAACACCATTTCAGTTTTAATATCCACGTAGATATGTTTGAAATAATAAAGCTTCAAGAAGAGTCTGAAAAGAGAAATGCAGAAGCTACAAAAGTTGTTTGTATGGATTTGGATGAAGTTGAAAAAATTGAAATTGTTAGTGAAAATGTTGAGATTGTCAAGCCTGAAGAAAAGAAAGAGGTAAATCAATTGGGTGATGAAATAGAACAAGTGGATGCAAATGAATGGTTTTTAGAGTTCAAATTTGGGTATCTTCAAAGCAGTAGAAAGTTTCCAAGCAGTATCCTATGGTCTCTCAACCCATCTCCCATTTTTTGAAACCCTAGAGGACAATGAAGATGAAGATGAGGCCAACACTCTAATACCCAGGAAGTCGTCTAGACAACTTGTGTGTTAAGAAGTTGAAGAAGACCTGACGATGGCTCAATTGATAAATGAACTCGACCAATCTAGAGTAAAAAATTCCTCTTCGTACCTCTGGATGTGGTGAGTTTGATTTTCTTTCAGAAGCTGAATGTGAAGAATCCAACGTGCTAAACAAGAGCTGAAAAAACATCATCTACAACTTAAAGACAGCTTGGAGTTAGTCAAGACTCTAGCTGATCAGGCACTTGCTAAAAGGAAATTCAAGAGGAAAGATCCGCTTAGTGCTCAACCCCAACTCTTAGCGAAAGCTGAACGAGAACGTCAACGAGTGCTGAAGTTGAAGGATCATGACCTCAACTGGTGTAGAGATAGGATAAAAAAAAGAATGAGCCCAAACAAGATCTCAAACGTCACTATTAGTGGTCGAATGAAAAATGATGCTTTTCTTATTTCAATGGTCATATTCCGAGAGAACAACAATGCTGTCATTGAGTATCCCTCATTCCTCAGTAAGTATGGTTTCTACGAATGGCTCAAAATTCGACAGGCTATCCAGAAATCCAAATCCAAGCATAAGGCTTACATTGAAGAAGTTCAAATAACCTATTCAACAAGGTGTCAAAGATCATCGAGGTTCCTCCTCTGCCACAGAAGCTCTCTCGAAGAAAGAACCTTTCTGAACCTAAAGATGATCCATCCAACAAGAACGAGCATGAAACAAAATTCTTAGTGGATGAACTCTTCAAGGATAGAAAGAATCCATATATCTCAATGCTGGATTTGTCACTGCCTGAAAAGGGTCCTTATATACCCAACAAGCTCGTCTACACAAGTGTGAAATCTACTCAAGATTCAGCGAACACTGAAGAAACCTCAGCGTTATTCCAGTGTCAGCGATAAGATGAATCTTGTTGAACAAGATTAGTTTTTGTCTTGTTATTCTACACACAAAGGACAAACCCATACCTCTCCAAGTAAAGTACTGTATAGAGTCACTCTATTGTCTCCAAGCGTGCTTACCTATTTTGTGAAAGTCTACTGTTAATATACGGTGAAAGCTTGTATATTTGCAACAAAGGACAAGCTCATTTATTGAAGCTTGCCACGTGCTTTGTATCTTCTGAATTGCATTAAATGCAATGAGTATAAATAACTGAGAAGCTCATCCTTCTCAATACATCTGTCCAATCCAAGCTTCCTTGCCTTGAAGATCTTTTTACCCAAGAAGATACTCCTATCTCTAACTCTCTAACAAGTGAATAACACAAGACTTCTTAACCTTTTCTTTTAGCAAATCTTTCCTTTATTGCTATATGTAACTTGTGTGTTTCTTTGATTGTTTAGATAAATTTTGTATCTTATCTTTTTCGCAAACAATCTGTAAAAATCTGTATTGATATTCTTTATCAACATAAGTTTTTTAAAAGTAAAAGTTATTGTGTTTGTATTCATCCCCGCCTTCTACAAACTGTTACCTATAAACTCTTGTAGATCCGACTGGGACCAACACAGTCGCTATCTGAAAGGATGAAAATCCTGGAGGATATGTGTAAGTCTCAGGCCAGTAGCTCTAAACAAAGACATGATGATGAGGATGATGTGGATGATGATCCTAATCATCATAAGGGGGAGAAGAGACAAAGACTAAATAAGTCTAATGATGCTGATTTATCTCAATTGAATGAAGGACCTGTACAAAGTGCTGAAAATGTTCAAGGCCAAAACAAAAATCAGGAGAGAATCTCAGAAGATGTGGAGCTGGAGATAGAACCAACGGTTGAAAAACCTGAGGTTGTTGATACAAGGATGAAAGAAGTGAATGTTGTGAATGAATTTCTTAATGATGTGATTGATATAGATTCAGATAAAGATAGAATTTAGTCTCAACAAAAGTTATAAAAGGAAATAGATGAGATGTTTGAATTCTCAATTAATGAAATTCAAGAGGAGGAGGACTTTGATAATTTGAATGTTCTAAATGAAGCGATTCCTGAATCTCCAATCAAAGAAAAATCAACTTCCTAACCTTCTAAGAGAACTGATCATGTGGCACAGACAAAACAAGTGCTGAGATGGGAGAGAACAAGAATCAGGGTTCCTTTCTTAAAAGAATCTGAAAAGAAGTTTTTTGTTAGAAGAATAAAAGAGGTGGATCCTGTCAAAGTTTTAAGAATTACACACCTCAATAGTTTGGAAATCATTGAATACATGCATATTGACAGGAAGGGATCGTTCGTGTTCACCTAGTGGGCAGAATGTTCCCACAGTGGCGGTGCAAGTGCACGCCGACACTATGATCGCTTGCAAGTAATAAAGTGGTACAAAGTATCGAGATCGTTCCCACAGAGAAGGTACTACTAAGATTTAGAGACTTTTCATGAACTTCTTGCACGAGTTTCGAGATGTAAAATAAAGTTGGATTTTTGTTTATAAAAATATTGAAATAGGACCGACTAGCAAAATAACGAAATAAACTTCTAATAATAAATAATGGGCATGGGTGCAAGTGTTGCTTAAGATAAAATTAACAATAAAATGGTTAGACTTTTACGAGTTGTTTATAAAAGTTCCAAT
>NW_020201000.1:20702-31468 GCF_001531365.2 Cynara cardunculus var. scolymus
CATCACTTAAGCCGTATTTCGGATCCGCCCATCTCTGGGTCTAAGATATAATATTAACACTTCAAAATGATCAGCTTATCCGCATTTTAAGCACCGTCTTAAGTGACCAAGTTACAAAGTGATAAAAGATAAAAACACCCAAATATTATAAAACATCATAAGTTAAACTCACACCCACACCCACACCCACACCCCCACCCCCACCCATACAAGTAATTTAGCTAGACATAATAAAAGTAATTAAAGACATAAAATAACACTGAAATATAAATTGCATTAATGTAAAACTAAATTACTAGTACAAGGAAGTAAAATATTAGAAATTAAAGACATAATTTAAAGACATAAATTAAAGACATAATTTAAAAGCATAATAATAATTAAGAAAAAGGGAAGAGAGACACACTAGAGAATATTGTGTCTTATATGGTGTTGGGCACACTTGAAAATGGCTCCCCAAGGCCTCTTTATATAGGGGAGAAGAAAGGGAGTAAGGTACACCCAATAATTACCTTAAAGGTAATTACTACAAGTCTAAGAAAATACAAATAAAAATAAAATATAAGAAGGAAGACAACTCATATACAACTGGAGAAAATATCTGGATGAATCTTCAAGCTGTACGTTTCCCAAGAAGCTGCAACAAGGCTGGTAGACATCCCACAGTGGTGCCACAGTGGGCAGTGCTGTCAGAAAAATACAGGTTTTTGGAATAATACCTCTTTCTTTGTGTTTCATCATTTTTTAAAAACTTTTTGGAATAAAAGAGTAAAAACAAGAAAATTAGGTATTTAATAATAGCAAAAAGGGAGAAAATAAATAGGAAATAACTCTTAAAAATAAAAGTTATCACATATGCTCAAGTCTAAAGCTCAATCAGTAGAAATGGTGAAGACTGAGCACAAGATTGTGGGTATAAAGGAGATCTACACAGACGGCCTACTGAATGTCAGGTTTCAGGTGTTTAAAGTCATAAGAAGAGATTCCAAAGAGTGGACGTCCTTAGAAGCTGACTTCAGACATCTTCTATTTGATGATTTTGAAACTATGTACCTAGAGCTTTGTTGTTGGACCATCAGACCTAAAGATGTCCAGATAGCACAGAGGCTATTAAACGGTTTATGCTCATACAAATTAAACTTATGTATGTAAGTGATCTTTGATCTTCGAGGTGCAAAATTAATCGGTGGGACTTTTATCGGGTTAGTGTTTTTGGCTAAAAAAATTCCCCCAAACTTGTCTTAGAGTGACAACAATTGCTTTGAATGATTTCGACTTTTCGGCTCTTTTTGTTGTGTCTTTGACACTTTCAAGAAACCCAAGAAGTGATATTCACTTTTTGTCTTTGGGTTAAAGCATTTTGCTTTATTTTTTTCTATTTTTTTGTGTCTTCCAATTTTCCGAAGACATTTGGTATTTCAAGAATTTTTTTCTCAACATTTTGGCAAACAACCTCCCCCAAACTTAAACTAAACAATGTCTGCATTGTAAAAACGGGTTTAAAGTGTTTGGTTTTGGTGACAATGGAAAGTGTTTGAGCCAAAAAGAAAGATGGCCCTGTCATTTTAATTTTTGCAACTCAAAGATTTCATCAAGGAAATCGCACCTGAAAATGAAGAATAAGCCAACGATATACCAAAAAAAATTATCAACGCCCAAATAAGAAACAAAAGTAAGTTAGAGTAGCAATTTATCAAAAGACCTAATCACATATCAACGACCACCATATATGAACACAAAAGGAGGCGATCGGATAAAGTATTAAACACCCAATCCAAAAAATATTGTTTTTGAGTTTCAAAAGTCCTAACGAAACACCAAGGAAGACGATCAATCCAATTTACCCGTGTCGTCCCAAGAAGCGGATGCCTCACCCGTGGCATCTGGTGTGGTAGTCCGTCTAATCTTCAAAAGCCTAACTTGAGGATAGCAAAGGCCTTCGGGAAAGTGCGGGATCTCCGAAGCTAGCATAACATTCTTGTGCGATAGGAACTTGTTCACGACCCGGTTCCTATCTCGGGTATACATCCAAAACTTCTCCGAACACGTCGTTAGTCCGGCAACTCGATCTTCCACTTGAGTGATTCTCTCGGTAACCTTGGCTAAAGCATCAACTATCGTCCCCATCTTCTGGTTACATTCCTCCCATTGACTAGCCATGAGCGATAACCAAACCTCCGAACCATACCCCGTGGCCGTAGGTGGTATTGGCGGGATGTCGGTATTGGTCGGAGGGGTAGTTGCAGCTGGTTTGGAGGCTGGAACAACAGGGTCTTCGGGCCTTCGAGGGCTGGTGGCAACAGGTCCATGTGAGAGTTGTGGACCGGTAGCATCATCGGCTAAGTCAGTATTTTCTTGGTCCGGTTTGTGCATGCGGTTAACCGTTCGTTGATCAAGCAAGGAATGGTTGAAGGCAATGATGTCATGCTCCGAAACAGGTACCCTTGCGGCTGTCAATAGCTTCGTGATCAAACCTGGAAAAATCAAACGCAAACTAGCTCGCACAGTCGATGTTAGTATGGTCGAATATACGAGAGCGCCCACGTCGATCGGGAGTTCCTTTATGATGCAATAAACCAAAATACACTTCGCCCGAGACAATGTACGATCATGCATGGAAGGCATGATATTGTGATGCACAAACTGAAACTAAAGGGCTGCCTCTTACGTCAAATATCCGGACATCAAAATCTTTCTACGGTTGTCTTGAGACCAACCGCATCCGGGTAAAAGAAGCGCTCATGCGATATCGTCTTCCGGCACATCAAATCCACCATCTATGAATTGTCAGTATGAACATAATAGGGAGCGGTGAGACCAAGCATCGAGTTTAATTTCGGTGCCGTCCAATTGACCTGCGTTTCTCGAATGACGATTGTGTCATTTTTGGAACTCCCGATAGTTGCGAAAAATTCCTTAACCAACGTCTCGTTTACTTTGCATGGGATGACTATCATGTTTTCCCAATGATGAGCAAGTAAATGGTGTTTAACGCACATCAGTTTATCGGTAAGTTTCGGGTCAAAAGCCCATTCACACAAAAATCTATTATTTCGTATAAGATCCAACCGATCATCAAAGGATGAAGATGTACCTCTCGATCACGAAACAGTCCATCGTCTACGCAGTGTCGGGACTGGAGTTTCTTCCTCTTCCGGCTCATAATCCTCATCGAGAGCCTCCATCACCTTTGCTTTACCTTTTCCCGCCATTGTTGGGACTTAGTCTTCGGCCCACCCGAAGCTTGACTCGATGAACGAGTTTGTCTCCTTTCAACAATAGGGGCTGTTTCGGGGGGTTTTATCGGGCTTTTTATCGGCACCAATGGTTGACGGTGTCTCGAACGAAAAAGTTTCGGTTTGTCCTCCCTCCGGTATACCTTCAAAATCAAATGTAATATCGTCCAAGCCTTCATTCTCACCCTCCCCCATTTGGTTCAAATCGAACCATGAGAGATTTGGGGAAACCGTGGGTTAAGAGGCTAGGGTTGGTTTATCATCACTTGGGATAGGTGTAGAAATGGGTTTTGATGGTGCAATCGTGGGAGGGGCGTATGAAGTACTCAATGAAATAGAAAATGGTTTTGGGGTCGAAGATGATGCGGCCAAATGAGATGATAGAGCCACCCTTGTGAGGACAGCCATACCATCATCATCATAAGAGAGTACGGTGGTGGTTGGGGGTGATGAGTGTTGTATGGATAAAGATGGAGGAGGAGGACTTACACTCGCCGGAGGGAGGTTGTGGAAGGTGGCAATGGTGCTCGCAACGATGGCACTGGGGTGATGAGTGCTCGGCTGACGAGGATGCAGTGGGTGCGGTCGACTGCGCATACCGGTGGTAGAAGCGGCGACGGTCTGTCACCGGCGAAGCGAACGCCGAGAAGGATGGTTGCGGACCGGCTGTTTTGGTCGCGCCATGGAGGAAGTTTTGGCAGGCGGTTTCTTCGAAGAAGAAGGTGGGAGACGAAAGAGTGAAAGGAGAAATGAGGGAGAAGTGAAATAAGTGGGTTTTGCTTAAAAAGAACTTTTTTTTAAAACTTTGGGAAAGAAAAAAATGAAAAAGGTGATTTGAGAGATCATGATTACAAGTTATTTTTGTTTTTATTTTAAAAAAAAGATGACCAAATAGAATGACCTCATGTTATGATGTCTCCTCTAAGGGTACAAGTACTTGTATAAAATACAAGTATTCTACCCAACATTTCACAAAAAGAAATATGTTGAGAATACACACTTGAAAATTTTATTTTCAAGATTTCTTCAAAAATTGGTCATTATTTAAAATAAAATCTTGCTCTTCTTCATCACATTTGAAAAATGTAAAAATTTCTTTTATCACCTTCCCATTTATTTATTTTTTCTAAACATTTTGCTCAAAAACCCACTTAATCATCCAAGAATGTCCTTGGCCAATGATTTGACTCTCAAACCATCTTTTCACAATCTCCCAAGTTTACCTCAAGGTGACATCATGTGTCATTTCCTTAAACACCACAATTTCCAGCCAATTTCCTATTATCAAGAAAAGAATGTATATGTTGACACAAGAAAAATAAAATGTTGCTGGCTTCTCTTTTAAAATTCGGATGACCCAGACAGTGGGCACAAACTACCCACTGTCTACTCAAAAACACCAGATTTTCCTTATTATTATTATTTTTTCTTTTTCTCCATTTTTGCTTTCAAAATAAAATATTTACAAAGTTTTGAAAATCCTTTTCAAAAATCACTGGGTTGGATCGATTATTCCCTCCGGGAGAAAATGCTTTATCCTATGCCCGTTACTTTATAAGTGGTGTTGTCCTGAGGGTTTAAAAGATCAACATTTCCGAATTTTCCCACATTTACTATGGTAAATGGTCCAAACCATCTCGACTTAAGTTTTCCAGGAAAAAGCTTTAGTCGAGAATTAAAAAGAACTTTTTGACCATTTTCAAAAATTCGGCGATTTATCCTACGATCATGCCAAAATTTTGTTTTTTCCTTGTTGAGTTTGGCATTCTCGTAGGCATGAAATCTCCATTCTTCCAACTGATTAAGTTGGAATTTTCTGTTCGCTCCCGCCGAATTTGCGTCCAAATTAAATTCTTTTATCATCCAAAAAGCCTTATATTCCAATTCGAGCGGGAGGTGACATGTTTTTTCAAAAACTAACTGGTACGGCGACATTCCTAAATGGGTCTTGAATGCGGTTCGGTATGCCCATAATGCATCATCCAACTTGAGCGACCAATCCTTATGATCCGGTCTTACAACCTTTTCTAAAATATTTTTAATTTCTCGGTTCGAAAGTTTGGCAAGACCATTCGTTTGGGGATGGTATGTCGTAGCTACTCGGTGTTGGATGTTGTATTTGCTAAGAACGGTAGATAGCATTCAATTCATAAAATGTGTTCCTTCATTGCTTATCAAAGCTCGGGGAGTTTCAAAACGGACAAAAATATTTTTATGTAAAAAATCGATTACCGTTTTCGCATCGTTCTTCAGGCATGCCTTAACTTCCACCCACTTTGAAACATAATCAACCGCTACCAAAATATACTGATTATCGAAAGACATAGGAAACGGTCCCATGAAATCAATGCCCCAAACATCGAAATGTTCGACTTCAAGAATATTATTTAAAGGCATCTCGTTTCGTTGGGACAAGTTTCCCATTTTTGACACTGCTCATATCTCTTTACAAAATTAAATGCGTCTTTAAACAATGTAGGCCAAAAAAATCCACTTTGTAAGATTTTTGCCGCTGTACGTTGTCCACCAAAATGGCCACCATACGGTGAAGCATGACAATCTTTCAACAAAGATGGGATTTCAAAATTCGGGACACATTTTCGCAAGACCTGATTAGCTCCTATTTTGTAAATAGATGGATCGTCCCATAAGTAGTGGTTATAGTCATGAAGAAATTTCTTAAAACGTTGACCGTGAAGATGATGTGGCTTAAGCCCACAAGCAAGATAGTTGGCAATATTGGCATACCATGGAAGTTCATTTGAATGATTTTCTTGTATTGCCAAAATATACTCGTCGGGAAAAGTTTCTTTTATCACATGGTTTTCCCGACTTGACACTTTGCCTTCGGTCCTTGATAAATGATCGGCCACTTGATTGTCACATCTCTTGCGATCAACTATCTCTAGATCGTCAAAGACCTTCCAGCATAGTGGTAAAGGCTTGGGCATGGCATAGTCATGAACTCGAGTTCGAGCCCTGGGAGGGGAGTGTTGGCGACATTTAAGTGGGGCCATGTTTAGCCTCCAAATTTGTCGGGGATTAGTCGGGCTTTAGCCCAGACACCCTATCAAAAAAAAAAACTATCTCTAGATCGAATTCTTGCAAAAGAAGAACCCATCTGATAAGCCTCGTCTCGGCTTAGCGTCGGTCTTATTAAAGAGATATTTGATGGCAGAGTGGTTCGTATGAACGGTAACTTTGGTGCCAATCAAGTAGGATCAGGAATGATTGAATACAAATACTACCGCAAGTAATTCTTTTTCTGTGGTGGTATAATTTAACTGAGCCTCCACCAAGGTTTTACTTATGTAGTAGATGGGGTGAAAAATCTGTTTTCGCTTTTGTCCAAAAACGGCACCTACGGCCCAGTCACTTGCATCACACATAACCTCAAAAGGTTTTGTCCAATCCGGGACAATGACAATATGTGCCGAGACAAGAGCCTTTTTAATGGTTTCAAAAGCTTTTTTACAATCAAATGTAAATTCAAAAGTTTGATCGACATGCAACAAATTACACAAGGGTTTTGCAATTTTAGAAAAATCCTTAATAAATCTACGGTAAAAACCCGCATGTCCCAAAAAACTTCGAATGCCTTTGACCGAAGATGGTTTGGGCAATTGCAATATTACCTCGATTTGTGCTTTATCAACCTCCAAACCATTTTTAGAAATCATGTGACCCAAAACGATTCCTTCTTGTACCATAAAATGATATTTTTCCCAATTTAAAATTAAATCATGGATTTCACATCTTTCTTTAAATTGTCAAGACAATTTTCAAAAGATGTACCAATGACAGAAAAGTCATCCATAAACACTTCCATAGTGTCCTCAATCATGTCCAAAAAAATTGACATCATGCACCGTTGAATGGTAGCCGGTGCGTTACAAAGACCAAACGACATACGCCTAAAAGCAAAAGTTTCGAAAGGACAAGTGAAAGTTGTTTTCTCTTGGTCCTCGGGTGCTATGTGAATTTGGTGTAACCCTAGTAACCGTCCAAAAAGCAATAATATTCTTTTCCGGCCAATCTATCTAGCATTTGGTCAATAAATGGCAAAGGGAAATGGTCCTTTTTGGTTGTTAGGTTCAATTGCCTATAGTCCATGCAAATCCGCCATCCGGTGACGGTCCTAGTGGGGATGAGCTCATTTTTTTCGTTGGTGATAACCGTAGTTTCACCTTTCTTCAGTACACATTGCACCGGACTCACCCATTCGCTACTGGAAATAGGATATATAATACCCGCATCTAACCACTTCAAGATTTCTTTCTTCACAACTTCTTTCATAATGGGATTTAGTCTCCTTTGCGGTTGCACTTTGCCAACTCTATTTTCTTCCAAGATAATCTTATGTTGGCAAAGGGAGGGACTAATTCCCCTGATATCTGCGATGGTCCAACCTATGGCTCTTTTGTGAGCTTTTAATACCTCTGTCAACCTCAATTCTTGCTCATTACTTAATTTCGAAGAAATAATTACGGGTAATTTTTCCTCCTCCATAAGATAAACATACTTAAGGTGACTAGGTAATGGCTTTAACTCCAAATTGGGGGCTTTCTCTATGGATGGTGGTTGGACAATTCTATCCTTAAAGTCAAGTTGCTCAAATGCCGCTAAATCTTCCAAATCTTCCAACTCATCATTTTCTTCCAAAATGTCCCCAAGATTTTCCCCAATGTTATTTTTGTAGGAAACGTCAATCAAACTTATTTCTAGATCTTTACCTAAAGTAGATATGACTGAACAATCGCCTACCTCTCCATGAAACTTAAGGGAATTAAACACATTAAATTTCACTTCTTGATCACTAACTCTCATGGTCAACTCCCCATTTTGCACATCAATTAATGTTCTCCCGGTTGCAAGAAAAGGTCGTCCTAAGATGATGGGGACATTCTTGTCAGCTTCATAGTCCAAAACTAGAAAATCGGTCGGAAAAATAAATTTATCGACTTGGATCAAAATATCCTCTATTTTACCTTTAGGATATGCAATGGACCTATTGGCCAATTGTAAAGTCACGGTCCTTGGACGGACTTCACCTATTCCAAGCTTGTTAAAAACTGACAATGGCATAAGATTACCCCAAATCACATAGGGCATGGCCTACTTCTTTTCCTCCTATAGAACAAGGGATGGTGAAACTTCACGGGTCTTTTAACTTTGGAGGAATTTTACAAGTAAGGAGTGCACTACATTCTTTGGTCAAAGCAACCGTTTCAAATTCATTCAACCTTCTCTTTTTATGCAAAATGTCTTTCAAAAATTTAACATAGCTTGACATTTGCTCGAGAGCTTCTAGCAACGGTATGTTAATGTGGAGTGTTTAAAGATGTCAAAAAACTTCTTAAACTGCTCGTCCACATTTTTGCTTTTCATTCTTTCTAGAAAAGGTAAGTTCTGCAAATCTGGAGCTGGTTGAACAGATTTGGTTGGTTGGACAGTGGGCACAATCTTCCCACTGTCGGGCTTTTCAGCAGAGAGCTGCACATTACTGAAAGTTGAAACAGGGACTGTTTTCTGGACAGAAATAGATTTTTGAGTTTCTTCCGTGGAATGACTTAAAATTGGAAAATTTGACATATCAAAAGCATGTGAAACCTTGTTTTGATGTGTCGGTTTTTCGACGATTTCACTTGTGTCATCATTGACTTTTGAACTCTCGTTACTCAACACGGTCATGTCTTTGATATGTTCTTTACCCTTAGGGGTTTCTGTGTCACTAGGCAAAGTTCCTAAAGGTCTACCCTTAATATTGCATTGGTTTGATTTATAAAACCTTTAAGTAATGATTCGATTGAACCATTACCGTCCGATGCATTTTGCCTAGGCATATGTGAGTGTGAGGATTGTCCATTTTGGTAGTTGTGTGAAGCACCTTGCCCATATCCCGAGGGATTTTGTGGCCGATTTTGGACTTGAGTAACCCCGGGGGGTTGAAGTCCAGGATTTCCGGCCCAAGAAAAATTGGGGTGATTCCTCCAATTTGAATTATATGTGGGAGAAAATGGACTATTTCTAGCATGACTCCCAACATAATTCACCGAGACGGGATTTCCGGGGCAATATTCATAAGAATGGCCCTCTCCGCAAAAGACACAATATTCAGACATAGGTGGCTTGGACATTATGGATTGAACTTGATTATTCTCTCCATTCAAACGTAAATTGTTTTTAACCAAATTAGTTAAAGCTACAATTTAAGCATTTAAAGCAGAGATGACATCAATTTCATGGATACCTGAAGCAGACTTAGAAACAACAGCACGAGGATTTGACCATTCCGTATTATTACTAGAAATTTGTTCCAGAATGTCATGTCCTTTGTTGTAAGTCTTAGCTGTGAATGCTCCACCGGCCGTTGCGTCAAGAATACTTTTAGCAGAACTGGAGATGCCATTATAAAATGTCTCCAATTGAATGCAATAAGGGATTCCGTGGTGAAGACATTTCCGTAGAAGGTCCTTAAATCTCTCTCATGCATCCGAAACTGCTTCATCTTCTTCTTGTCAAAACGTCATAATTTCATTTCTAATTTTTACATTCCTCGTCGGAGGAAAGTATTTTTTCAGAAATTTTTCCTTCATTCCAAGTTAGGATCGAGTTTGGTGGTTGAGAATTTAGCCATGCTCTAGCTCTATCCTTCAATGTGTAAAGGAAAAGCGTTAAGCGTAAGGCTTCTTGTGTGACTCCGAGAATTTTAAAATGATACGTCATTTCGATAAAAGATTTTAAATGAGAGTGCGGATCTTCCGACGATAATCCCCCAAATTGACCCATTGCGGAAATCATTTGGAACATTACCGGTTTTGGTTCAAAAGTTGTGGCTGTCATTTCGGGCCTACCTATTCCCGCGGCCAACTGACCGAATTCGGGAGTTGCATAGTCCCGTATGCCTCTATTTTTATCATCGGCAATATTAACCGTGGCCTCCCATGGAGGTGGATTATCCCCCATGGTTTGGTTACGATTATTTCTACCTCTTCTAATGGTTCTTTCTAATTCAAGATCAAGAGGTAAAAGTTCACCGTATTGTAGCCTTGGCATACAACACGGGAAATACGAGTGAACAAAAGAACAAGACTCAAATGAAAAATCAATATCTCAGGATAAAAATCGTGTTACCTTCCTAGCAGCGGCGCCAAAAACTTGACAGGAAGGGATCGTTCGTGTTCACCTAGTGGGCAGAATGTCCCCACAGTGGCGGTGCAAGTGCACACCGACACTATGATCGCTTGCAAGTAATAATGTGGTACAAAGTACCGAGATCGTTCCAACAGAGAAGGTACTACTGAGATTTAGAGACTTTTCATGAACTTCTTGCACGAGTTTCGAGATGTAAAATAAAGTTGGTTTTTGTTTATAAAAAGATCGAAATAGGACCGACTAGCAAAATAACGAAATAAACTTCTAATATTAAATGATAGGCATGGGTGCAAGTGTTGCTTAAGATAAAATTAACAATAAAATGGTTAGACTTTTACGAGTTGTTTATAAAAGTTCCAATCTCTCGAAAGTGAA
>NW_020201000.1:31728-72732 GCF_001531365.2 Cynara cardunculus var. scolymus
TCTCTGGGTCTAAGATCTAATATTAACACTTCAAAGTGATCAGCTTATCCGCATTTTAAGCACCGTCTTAAGTGACCAAGTTACGAAGTGATAAAAGATAAAAACACCCAAATATTATAAAACATCCTAAGTTAAACTGTTAGGATTGAAAATCAGTGTAAATTGTATTCATCTTGAAAGTTAATTTTGTCTATAATTGTTTAAAAGTCATCGTGTTTGACTTTTATTAGACTGTTTGATTTTGACCTTGTTTAGTTTGTTTGACCCTATAAATAGGGTGAGGTCTTTGTAATCTTTGTAGGAAGTTTTCATTGTAAAAATCATATATGTATTATAGAGTTTGACCAAGTTTGACAAATCCTCTCATCTCCTTCTACATGTTCTTGAATGATAAATCAGATCTGCCATTGATTCATGAAGATTTATCTTGAAGATTGATTAAAGTGGACTCTCATTTGGTATCAGAGCAGGAAATGCAAGAAATCAGAAGAATAGATCAACATATTTGAAGAATTTTTTTTTCTGAATTTTTTAAGTGTTCATCGTGTTCTTATTTTTTTGAGTTTGATCCGATTTTTTTTCAAAATTTTGTGTTTTCGTGTTAATACCATGATCAAAATGTGCGGAATCACTTTGTGAATCTTTGTTATTCACAAAGATTTATGATTTAGTTATTTGATTTCAAGATCTGGTAATTTTTTTGTGATTTTTAAAATTTTTCGTGTTCTTAATTTTTTTGTGATTTTTTTATGATCCGGTAATCTTTGTCCTTTTTAGTTCATTTTTTTTTTCTTCTGTTTTTGTGTTTCTGCTCAGCCCAAGGCCCATCCGGATTAGGCCCAATTGGATTACATTGGTTAGCTTTACATTGCTTATCATCTTCATCGCAGACTTGACAATAACTAAATCGCTTAGTATCTTTCAAGACTTGAGCAGATTCCATTAAATCGATCAACAATTCGTTTGTTTGGTGACCGAATCATGTTAAACCATTCAAGGATTTGTGCGATTAAAGGACTGAATGCACACAGTTTGAGCGATTTAGTATCTATATCGTACATCACTTGAGCGGACTTGACCGGTTTATTTCTTCACCATGAGCGATTTAGGTAGTGTGTGGTAGTGTATTGAGCGATTTATACTTGATTTAAGTTTCTTCTTGAGCGATTTAGTCTAAGCTTTGAGCGGATTTGAGCGGATACGGGAACACATCACACACCTCTTGAGCGATGTTGATCGGATAAGGAATCAGTGGTGACCGGACTTTGAACGGATTTAGACTTCACCTTGAGCGATTAAGAAACAACAGTGAGCGATAATTTTGAGCGATTAAGAGACAGCCTTGATCGATTTAGGTTTAGCTGTGAGCAATCTGGTTGTGCGATTTAGGCACAAGCTTGAGCGATTAAGCAATCTGGTTGAGCGATTTAGGCACAAGCTTGAGCGATTAAGAATTCTGGTTGAGCGATTTAGGAATCAACTTAATCGATTTAGAGAGTTTATCGGTCATAGTTTAAGCGATTTAGTAATTAAATCGATCACAGCTCAAGCGCAATCAAGGGATTTTGAAGTAAATCGCCCAAAGTCGTGTTAATCAGACATCAAGTTCATCTTCTTCGCCTGGATTGACAAAGAAAATTGGTTAACTGCTTGACACTTGCTCTACAGGTTTTGACCATCTCTGCTCACAAGGTTATTAAGATACATAGTTTCCCTCGAATCAGTTAAAAAGGACAGGTATATTTCATTTCTTGAAAGTTGTCTTCATCAATTTTGCTGTGCGTTTGAAGATGCAGAAATGATTTGATGTTTTCTGCGGTTCTTTGGCTTACATAAGACTCTGCATTGCCACATGGTATGAAGATTTATCTTGAAGAATCTGCTGTCCTGTTGACCCTTGCTCGCTCACCTCATTATTCGATTTAAGCACTTATCGTACAAGGGTTTGACAGATTTAAGTGTTTTAGTCCCTAAATCGCAGGTTCATTCAATCTTGGTTAAATCACACATATCACTGTTCGAGTTTGGTGTTTTAAGCGAGGATTCACATAGGAGCCTTCTGGTTTGTCCCGTGGTTGATATTGGTCATTGATTTTATCTTTGGTTATCGAGATTCATCGGGTTTGTTGTTTCAAGCACTTACATTCGGGGGAGATGTTTCAAAAGAAACAGATGTTGCATCTATGATAAAAACTGCAATTGATGCATGGGGGACTGTTGATGTATTGGTCAACAATGCAGGGATTACAAGGGATGGTTTGTTGATGAGGATGAAAACATCTTAATAGCAGGAGGTTATTGATTTGTATCTCACTGGTGTATATTCCTATGCACAACTTTATGAAGAAGCATTTGTAATATTCAAGAAGTTCAAGTAGTCAGTGTTTTGTTGGATAATATCCAAAGTATTCCACGGGCTGTTGAGTTTGCATTCCAAGTCAAAGAAGATGATGTGTGGAGCCAGGTGGCTAAAGTTGAACTCAGAGATGGACTAACAATTGATAACATTAAAGGAACTATTTTTGGTTTCAAAAGTTGCAGATTGTTAACAGTTTGCAGTTTCCGTTGGTGACGTGTGGCTGACATCTTGATGCACTAAAAGTCAATGGACTATCAATTGGTTGTAATGTTTCACTAAGTTGATTTACCCACGAATGTTGATTGCCTAATCCTAGTTCATCATCTTGTACTCCAAGAGATTTCAAAGAGATATTTTTTCTTGAGTTTTATTTTTTTAATTTTGAATCACTTTTTATCTGTTTTGGTCTGTGTTAACTGTTTGAGAAATTTTTGAACTATTTTACGTCGTATAAACTGTTTCTTATCAGTTTTAACTGTTTTTGACTATTTTTAACAGTTTTTAACTGTTTTCAACAGTTTTGACTGTTTTTACTGATTTTATACAGTTTTCCGTCGTTTTTTCTAATTTCTCATCAGTTTTGTGTTTTTCTGTTTGTGTTTTTGAGCTTAACTGTTTTTGATTTCTTTAATTGATTTCATTGCCAATAAATCATGTATTTGATCAATTTTTTTAAATGACAGATACTCTAGAGAGGGAGACTGAAGAGATGAGAGCTCAGATTGATGAATTGGAGAAGAACATTATGGACTATAAAGATAAATATATAAACATTTTTTGTGTGAACCATTCAAATGTGGAATTTATTGCAAATTTACAAAAAGATCATAACAGAAGATTGGAAAGAGTTGAGAATGATTCCAAGTATCGAATTAATAAACTTGAAAATTCTTTGGATAATGTTAGAAAAGATTTTGATAATGAATTAAAAATATGGAATAATGCTAATAAAGATCTTTTCAACAAACTCCAAGAAGTTCAGAATGAATTRARARCTGAAAGAGATTCTTCAGGTAGAAAGCATAATGAAACTGATGACTTAACTGATAAATCTCATAAGTCTGAAAGTGACCTGATTGAGCTAAGAAAGCTTCTAAATCTAGAGAAAGAAAAGGTTTTAGAAGTGGAAAAGTATTTGAATGATGAAAGAAAAGTTTTTGAGAAAGAGAAGAAGAGGGTGGTTGAACTAGAAAGAAAATTTGGAGTTGAACGCATACCTTATGAGAATAAGATAAACTCTCTCGAGCTGAATGCAAAACTGCTGTTAAAGCAAATATCTGATTTTGAGCAGCTGATCATTTTGCAACGGGCCAAGAATGATAAAGAGAAGAAAGACATCTCAGAAGATTGTCAGAGCCAAATGCAGAAGTTATCTGAAAGCATTGCTCTAACGCAGAAGACTTTAGACGAAGAGAAGAAGCAATTTGCTCTTGAAAAGAGAAATACTTCAAAGAAGTATACATCTATTGCTAAGGAGCTTGCTAATAAGAAAAAGTGGCTTGACATCGCTTCGGATAATGATAAGAGCAGCTCAGATGAAGAAAAAAGAGAGTTAATAAATCAGAAGAGAAAGTTTGAAATGCTTCAGAAGGAGTTAGAAGGTAAACTCCTTGACACTACAAAGAAATTGTCTGATTTGAAGACAGACCTTGAAACTGAGCTTAAGATGAGAATAAAACTTAAAAATAAGCTTGATTTAGTTACTGTTGAAAGAGACCAACTTTTACAGAAAGTCAAAGACTTTTCTTGTGCACAAAGCTTAATTGGTTCTCCATCACAGTGTAAAACTAGCTTCTATGACTGTTCCAAATCGAACAGTTATTCAAGCAACCCTAAATCTACTATTTCTAAGAACTATTCTCGTTCTTCTAATCAGTATTATCAAGGGTATGTTACTAGATCACCCAATAAATCTTCTAAGACTAAAAGCATTTGGGTTAATAAAGCTAATGATGTTTCATCTCATACACTTGTTATTACTAACTCTGTTCTTCCTTGCATTATGAGATCCACTAATGATCTGATCAATCTTAGCAAGAGAAGAATTATGTGCTCAACATGCAGAACCAATAACTTTGTCAATAAGAAAAGGTTCAACAGGTGGCACGGAGATAACAGCTATCAGAACAGTTGGAAAGGTAAGAACTTGTATGATCACAATAACTGGTATGGGTCATATTCTATTTCTGATTATCCTGTTCAAAGTGCTAAAAAGAATATATCTAATAGGAATAGATGGTTTGAAAGTTACAACATACCCCAACCCGATACTAACAAAATAGGACCCAAGTTTGTTTGGGTACCAAAATCTACTTAATCTGGTTTTGCAGGTGTGTCAATTTGGTGCTGATCAGAATATCATATCAGTCATACACCAATACAGGGGGAGTTGTAATTTGTTCCAAACAAGGCTTATGAACAATACAGTTCAGGACCGGTGCTTTACCGAGTATGGTTTCTAAACACTCAGTTTAGAACCTGTGCTTAAAATGTTTCCTTTTTAATTTTTGAGCTTAACTGAAACATTTCTATAATCTACTTTCTAGGGGGAGTCTCTAGAAGTTTTAAATAAATGTTTTTGAAAAGTGAATTTTTTTTGGGAAACGAGTACATTTTCTGAACAGGTATTTCCTGAGATTTTACTTGTGTAATTTCTCATCGTACATAACTTCAATACCTATTTCAGCTATTCTTCAAGCTGTTATTATCACGTCTCTTAAAATGATAATCACTTTCGGTGATAATACGCTCGTTTGTATTCAAATTTGTTTTCTGATATTTTTTTTACATTGATTCATATACATTCAATTTTTTTTAATATCAGAATTTGTAAACTCGTTCTTACAGATCTTCATTCATTTCTCTCATATATACCTAATAATCTGATCATTGTCGCATCATTCCTTATTGATTGTGCTTAAAGTCAAATATTTTGATCAATTTTTATCTGATCATTATGCTTTATCTGAAATATTATTTTTGATCAATTGTTTGTGATCAATTGAGCATAATGTTAAATTTTAGGAGGGACTGAGTGCTTATCAGAAATACCTCAATGGAATGTCAGAACCGACAAACCTACCCATGAGGACAACCATATCTGAGTGAGCTTAAAATGAAAAAGGGTTTGTGTGTAGAGCTTAAAATGAAAATGAGAGGGGTAGTTGTTGTGAGATTAAAAGAATTGATGAGAGTTGTGTCAGGATTAAAAGAACATAAGAATCATGTTCCAAACTTCTAAAATCCGGGCATACCACACAATCTATTAGTTCTCAATTCTTTCGAGACTAATATTGAAAAAGGCAAAGACCAAGCCAATTCTTATCACAACCCCACCAGCTACTCATTTATCTCTCAACATATAAGTGTTTCAATAACACTTGGGGCTCGCAACTCATCTTCTATCAATTTCTCATTCGGAGAAAGTTGATATTGAATCAGAAGGATATATGTCCCCCCTTCAAGTCTTTTTGATCACTAATTGAGTTTGATAAATTTGTGTAGTCCACACGGTTTATCTTTTTTAGTCTAAACAGAAGCATTAGTTGCTTTATCTTTCTACACTACACAGATTGCATTTTATTTGTTAATTTGCCAAAACATTCATAGATATGCTATTTTTAAGCTATCGATGATTGAATGGAAGACCTGGTGAGATGAGCATCAAAAAGTCTCATATGTACAGTACATCCGTTGTACTGAGTATATCTGTTATACTCACAGGCCAATCTTTTATAAGATTGTAAACAATTTCATTAGTTGAAATTGGTTGTTATCTTCTCATTCCCTTAATCTGAAAAAAATTTAACAAGTGGATTTAAAAATATCTACTTACTATTTTATGAATTGACGGCTTACGCGGAGGATTTCATTCATTCTTGTGTATGATGGAATGATTCTCATTTCATCATAAGGGGGAGTATATAATAATGAATGAAATGTCCAATTCCGAACATTATAAGGGGAATTTGATGTAAAGATCAAGGGGGAGTAACTTCAATAATGGCAAAAGACTCAAAAGGAGTGCGACTGGAGATGATTACAGAAAATTATTCCGATGTTAAAATGACTGAGAGATGTTGAATGTGAAGATCCATTTTACAACAGTTTGCTGAAGATCAGTTTTGAAGATTGTTATTGTTTCTGTTCTACATTGTTAAAAGAGAAGATCATCGTTGTTCTACATTCGAGGGAGAGAATGTTAGAAGATCTTTCTCAACAAATGTTTGTCTGAAGATTTCATGTTGAAGATTGTTTTTGAAGAAGACATAATGTGCTTAAAGCTTCAAAGTTCAAACGAGACTCAAAGTGCGCAATTTCTTTCAAGTCTGAATACAAAGGGAGAGAATGTTAGGATTGAAAATCAGTGTAAATTGTATTCGTCTTGAAAGTTAATTTTGTCTATAATTGTTTAAAAGTCATCGTGTTTGACTTTTATTATACTGTTTGACTTTGACCTTGTTTAGTTTGTTTGACCCTATAAATAGGGTGAGGTATTTGTAATCTTTGTAGGAAGTTTTCATTGTAAAAATCATATACGTATTATAGAGTTTGACCAAGTTTGACAAATCCTCTCATCTCCTTCTACATGTTCTTGAATGATAAATCAGATCTGCCATTGATTCATGAAGATTGATTAAAGTGGACTCTCATAAACTCATACCCACACCCATACAAGTAATTTAGTTAGATATAATAAAAGTAATTAAAGACATAAAATAATACTGAAATATAAATTGCATTAATGTAAAACTAAATTACACGTATAAGGAAGTAAAATACTAGAAATTAATAAACATAAATTAAAGACATAATTTAAAAGCATAATAATAATTAAGAAAAAGGGAAGAGAGACACACTAGAGAGTATTGTGTCTTAGATGGTGTTGGGCACACTTGAAAATGGCTTCCCAATGCCTCTTTATATAGGGGAGATGAAGGGGAGTAAGGTACCCCAATCATTACCTTAAAGGTAATTAGTACAAGTCTAAGAAAATACAAATAAAAATAAAATAGAAGAAGGAAGACAGCTCATATACAACTGAAGAAAATATCTGGATGAATCTTCAAGCTGCACGTTTCCCAAGAAGCTGCAACAAGGCTGGTAGACATCCCACAGTGGTGCCACATTAGGCAGTGCTGTCAGAAAAATACAGGTTTTTGGAATAATACCTCTTCCTTTGTATTTCATCATCTTTTTAAATTTTTTTGGAATAAAAGAGTAAAAACAAGAAAATTGGGTATTGAATAATAGCAAAAAAGGAGGAAATAAATAGGAAATAACTCTTAAAAATAAGAGTTATCACATATGCTCAAGTCTAAAGCTCAATCAGTAGAAATGGTGAAGACTGAGCACAAGATTGTGGGTATAAAGGAGATCTACACAGACGGCCTACTGAATGTCAGGTTTCAGGTGTTTAAAGTCATAAGAAGAGATTCCAAAGAGTGGACGTCCTTAGAAGCCGACTTCAGACATCTTATATTTGATGATTTTGAAACTATGTACCTAGAGCTCCGTTGTTGGACCATCAAACCTAAAGATGTCCAGATAGCACAGAGGCTATTAAACGGTTTATGCTCATACAAATTAAGCTTAGGTATGTAAGTGATCTACAAATGGAAATAAAAAGTAATCAAAGTGAAGGTAAATTTGTTGAGACCTAATCAGAGTTTAGAAGATATCGAATCCTTTCCTGTGTTCATGATTTTCGAAGCGCATGAGTTTAGGGTTGTGTGTTCAAACGAAATTAGAGGGAAAATGTTCATGAGATTCAAAGATCTTTCGGCTTATTCAGATGGTACATTGAAGTTAACCAAATTGAGGATGACAAGCAAATTAGATTTAGACAGAAGAGGTCTTGACAAGCTTGATGTTCACGATAAAAAGCCAACTGATTAGAGTCGTTGATCAAATTACTGAAAAACTTGAATATAGAAGAATGCTTATAAGATCTGAAGCATATTTTAGTTTTCGTTCAAGGTGGAGAAGATTTATCTGATGCTACTTTGGTACAAAGGGGGAGAATGTTAGGTTTATATTTTATTGTATTAAAGTAGATGGACTAAAAATGTAAATACCTTAGAATATAAATAGTTTTTTGTTATTTTCAGTTTTAGTAGTTGTGAGAAAAGTAGTTGCTTCTTATATACATAGCATTTACTCCAAACCATCTACTTTTTGTATTGTAAAATTTCCTCCCAATCAGTATACAAGCCGAATTCTCGAATTCTTGAATTGCTATATTTAGACTGTTGTTCTATTCGTTGAATCTGGAAATTAACAATTCTTAAGTTTAATACTTTTATATCTTCTTATCTAATATATTGTTAGGTATTTAGTTTTTAAACTTTTTTAATTTAATTTTCAACTAATTAAAACAAAATTTTATCAGAATTATATTTTATTTGAGCTAAGAGTTTCATAGAAGTAATATTTTTAAAAAGATAAAATATTTAATGGCAAAATCTAAGCTTCAAAATATATGTTTGTGCCATCAAATTTTATTGATTAGACGGAGAGACCAAATCCTAAAAATGAGCGTTGAGGGAAAGACCAAATCTGTTATAAAAAATAAAAATAGTTTGAGGGACCAAACCTGTTATAACAATGAAAAGTAGTTTGAGGGACCAAATATGTTATAAAATTAAAAGTAGTTTGAGGAACCAAATCCGTTATTGAAAATGAAAGCTGAGAGCAAGAAGATGAATAGACAAAATTGTCCCTCACTAACAAAAACTTAACTGAAAGAGTTAGAAGAGGGACCATATTCGTTATAAAAATGAAACTATAAAGACGTCTCTCCTTAATAATTATTTTGAGGGACCTTACTCGTTAATTTTGCGTAAATCACAGGGACCAAATTTGTATTTAACTTTTGAAATTAATCAAAATATAAGTATATAACATTTAAAACAATTACGCAACAAATTAATTGTTTAAAAACATCTCCTTTTCAGTTACTGTCGACTCTTTCACGACTTTATACCACCAAAGTTAACCATCCATTGTAACTCTTGACACCAAAACGTAAAAGACTTTACTCATTTAACTTGGGTTAATAAATATACAAATAATAATAATAATATATTATATATTCTATATACATTATATACGGTTCGATTACCCACAGGTACCTAACATTCAAAACTGAAATCTACCTGTGAATACTCGGTTTTTTTGGGTTTTGGTTTTTGATTTTCGGATTGTCCGATTATCGGTTTTTTCGGTTTCGAATCAAAGGGTTCAGCTCGGTTTTCCGATTTTTTTGAACACCCATTTATATAAATGTACAAATTGACATTTATTATGATGTTTCAAGAAGACTGAAATTACGATGAAATAATATTGTATTTTACCTTCAGGTCGTACGATCGTGGCCGGTTGATCGTAAGGTTACGCTAATTGAAATCAATAGCGAGAAGTGACAAATAAAAAACTACCAATTATATAGTAACGAGATGTTAATGCAAATGATATTTGTGAATGTAATTAATATCATTGAAGTTGGTACAAAAAAAGAAAAAGGAAAGGAATTTACATCGAAAAATTATTGAACGAGACCATTAGTCCGTTTCATTCGGATTCTTATTTTGTGCATCCGACGTGAAGATAAATATAAGATCGAGCACACAAAATGAAGACGAGAAACGGAAAAACGAAAAGACCAAATGATATGAATGGACACTCAAGTCGTCTTTGCCTTTGGGGCCTTCTTCCTGACTACTTTCCTTGGAGATAACTTCTTCATTTCCACAAAAAAGAGAAGTGCACCAAATAATGCCAAGTTCTGCCCACAAATAAATACCAAGTTACCAAAACAAAAAGCTTTGCATACAACTGATAAGAATTTGGGTTTGGTTTGCTTCCTAAAGATCGTCAGTTCAAGTCCCGTTAAGGCCACCGGAGGGTTTGTCTGGTTGTTAGTTTCAAGGACCCATGGGATTAGTCAGAGAGTACGCAAGCTGGCCCGGACATCTATAGTTACAGAAAAAAAAAAGAAAAACACATCTTTCCTATGTCCCATCATGGGACGTTCCAATCTTTTTTGAGGTCCTGTTACATCCAAAACTTTTGATTACATTGTCTAAATGAGATAACAAAGAATATATGTTAAAGAACAAAAATGGGCTAAACTTAAGACGATTAACAATCTGAAACTAAACCTAAACCATTAATAATTTGAACCTAAAACCAAACAACTAATGGTTTGAACCTAAATAACTTCGGCTATAGTTTTACACAGGTCGATAAAAAGATCCTAAACACATATAAATTTGGGCCCCGGCTATTCAAAATATCACATTTAACATGCTAAGGGACGACCCATGGTCACTCCCATGAAAATTTGCAACATTTCCTTTGTGGATGAAGAGCTAAAACGAAAATTTATTGATCTACCTGTCATCACTACAGATAAACTATGGTATTGATTTAGGTTCGCAAGATTTCATGATTGTCTTTATTAGGAGATATTTAACAAATGATAACAAATTTTCATATCAAACGTCACAGTTTTCATGGGAGAATAAGACGCATGTTAGAACTTAACAACATAGTTCAAAATCAAAAACCTGCAAGAACTCCGCTAGGAGCATGTGAAACTCTGGCTCGTCGATTTCATAGTTGTAGAAATCATATACAATCGGGGTCGTAAATAGCAGGTAATGCATCTGCAAAATTGGAATAAGAATTATTGATAATAATTCAGCCACACTCTAACGGTTTTTCAAAATTGTGTAAAAACAGACCCAGTATTTCCCATTGGGAAATCGGGAAGTAGGGTATGGAGGTGGGATCCAAAGAGTAGAGAGACTTTCCCTGAAGACCAGCGGTTTGAGGAAAAGTATTTGACAAGTATAGAAATACTGACCAACAAAAAGGCACCGGTGGAGCTGCCAAAAACGAACACAATCCCACCAAGACCTTTAATGGCTATCGAGGCCAAAACAATATGCTTAACCTGCACAATTACATTGCTAATTTAGATAGGCTTGTAATGCAAAAGCACAAACATTTTATGGAGTAAAAGTCCGGCCCTATCGCCCACCATGGCTTCATAAACACATAATATTTCTTGTATTTTGCTTATAGATTTTTCACGATTCAAACCTGTGACATTCTATCATAGACAAGTAAACCAAACAATCCCAGTATATCCCACCTGGAGGTGGGGTCTGGGATGTATGCAGACCTGACCTCTACCTCAAACAGATGAGTAATCCAAGGCTCACTCCTGAAAATTGAAAACTATTGAGTCTTACATCAATATTTGGTATTCCATTGCCAATCTTGGAGGTTAGAAATCTATGACAGGAAGCTACTTTGGGAGCTAGTTCCCTTGCAGCAGGGCCACCATCATCACCAAAATCATTGAACCTGTTCATCCAATCACATATTCAGCTGTAAAAATCCTTCTTCATCAATGAATAAGACAAGAAATATTGCGTAGGTAGATAATCTTGAGAGCAGCCACTAGTCTGTTTCTAGATATATTTTGCATTCAAACTAGTTGTGATTTGTTGAAAAGGGGGCCGAGTCACAAACCTTATGGTTCATTAAAACAAAAGAAAAATTAGTTTTGATGGTTCGGAGTAAATGCTATGAATATAAGAATACCCATAAACCTCTACGATTAATCAGCTTTCAATAGGATATATTGGAACTTAAACCAGCCAAATACTACATGATATTTTGTTGATATGCAGTCCAATAAATGTCGAACCAATGACCAGTGAACAACAATGATCACATTAATCTAATCAAAACCCACCAATTCCTTTGCTTCTTTTTAACTAGAATCAGCAATGGATTTGATTTGTGTGAACGATTTATATGAATTCTCCCATAAGACATGAGAACTATATGGTTCTAGCCATCGATGAATGTTTAGGGGTATTAAAAGTGAGCAAGTATACAACCACCATCAAATTAACAACCAAATTGGTCTTCTTTTTCCTTTTGGTGAAGAAATAGAGTGAAATAATAAAGTGAGAGTATGCACATTCAAGCACAAAAGAAGATACTATTGTGAGTCTCAATCCATTCACCAAGTGATTAAATAGGGACAATTCACAAGTGATTAAATAGGGACAATTCATAAGTGATTAAATAGGGACAATTCACAAGTGATTAATAGGGGCAATTCATAAGTGATTAATAGAATATAAAGCTGTATCTAGGAGGATTAATAAGAGGAATCTTTTAAAGGGACATGGAGCAAATGCATGCTAGAACCACAGTTACATTCGTTGATGCAATTTAAATGCTCTAACAGAATATAAGACGATCATCTCATGATTGTTTCCACCATTTCAATTTCTTCATTATTGGCAATCATGCTCGACTAACGCCACAAATCAAAGAAACCATACCTTCTAACATCAAGTAACATGAATTCAAAAGACCAACAAACCATAATACCAGAAAAAAGGGGGAAAAACAAAACAAATTAGACAGTGGACGCAGCTGTATCTTCGTTCATCATGTTTTCAGCTGAAAAAAGGTAATCCAACGTCATTTCTTTTTCTAAAAAAAAAAAGTAAATTTCCAACGATAATCGGAGCCAAATTGGATCGAGAGACATAGAATTTGATAGATTAATGATATGATCATGAATTGAATCAGAAATGTACATAGAAAGAAACAACAAATTGTAGATCGTGACTTACGTTTGCCAAGCGGAAAGGATGAAAAGCGAGGCAAAGAGGACCCTTCCGAGGAAGGAAACGAAACCCATGTCTGTGTACAGGGATGGAGAGAGGAAATTTCGGGTGTTGGTCGAAAGAAGAAATCAGAGGGATGGGTGTTTGTGTCGATAAAAGACGAAGGTCACCCACCATTGGGATAATCAACCATTCTAAAATTAGGTTAAATATTTGACCAGATAAAAACATCCGTTCCCTTTTTTTCCAAATTGCAAGGCTATGGAAAGACTAATCATATATGCCTTTCAAATCTTCTATATATATTTTATCAATTATTTAGGGGTGTTTGGGGTTGCTTATAAAAATAATTTATCGATTTATTTCGGTGTAACATCGATAATAAGCATTTTTGAGTGCATGGATAAATAATTTATACCGGTGTCAAACCGGTAATAAATAGTTTTTGAAAAAGTTTATCTCTTCTAACTTATAATAAGTTGATAAGTATTTTTTTAAAACGTAAGTTATTTCAAATAAGTAATCTCAAATACCCCTTTATTCGGATAACTGGTTAAAATTTAAGTTCATTAAAACGATATTGTATATAACAATTTACCCGATAAACACTAATAAATTTTAACATAGTAAATTTTTTGTGTTTCTGAATAAAATCAAAACAATCTATCATATTTAATCATTTATGTACAAAATTTGTGTTATTAAAGATGGTTAAGATTTTTATTTTGTTAAACATAAATTTCATATTTTTCTAATATATAATTATATCAACTTTTTATTTTTGATGTACAATGTAGTCTTACAATCTCACTATATTATACAAATACACAACTTTTATATATATATATATATATATATATATATATATATATATATATATAGGGCCTAATCAAATGAAAACTAATTAGTTTGTGGTAACCGTAAGATCTAATCTCAACCACAAATCAATAGATAAATTAGGAAATTTATAATTTTGTTAATTTTTAATTAAAATTTTAATGCAAGGGTATTTTATGTATTTTCTCTCCTCTCTCTTAACTCCTCTCTTCTCTCTCCGTCCCCCGGCTTCCGACCACCGTCCCCTGGCCTTCGACCACCGTCCTCCGGCCACCGTCCTCTGGTGATACCACAGTGGTATCACAATGCATCATATATGTGATTGAGTATCACATTGTGGTCGTTTGTGTGGTCGATCGGATATGTAACACAGTGGTATCACAATGCATCTTATATGTGCTTGAGTATCACACTGTGGTATCACCGGAGAATGGTGGCCGGAGGCCGGAGGACGGTGGCCGGAAGACGGGGACGGAGAGAGGAGAGAAAATACATAAAATGTCTTTGCATTAAAATTTTAATTAAAAGTTACCAAAATTATAAATTTCCTAATTTATCTATTGATTTGTAGTTGAGATTGGATCTCATGATTACCATAAATTAACCAGTTCTCCCTTGAATGGACCCATATATATGTATATATATATATATATATATATAAAGACACAGAGAGAGAGGGATTGTCAGAAAATTGCTCTGTCTTAATGGCCAAGACTATTTATATTAATCTCATATTAGTGATAAATGTTTAATTTAATTATCTTAGTTATGACTTAATTACATGCAGGTCCTCCGATTATCTCGATGGGTGATACCGATCACTGTAACCGACTGTAACTAACTATATATATATATATATATATATTTGTGGTTATCTCTTCCTTAATCCTTTTGATGTCAAAATATGCATATCATATCGTCTCCTTTTATTCTCTTTCAATTGAATGCACCATTTAATTGGAGACTTTAACACAATAACAAAATTGTAACTCCATCATAATTGATTGGCATCAAAGAGATTATTAAGAGTGATCATGACTTCATCAAGTAAGACAATTTCAAGTGTTCATATAAGTAAGTTTACTATTCATCTTCGAGATTAAAGTCATGGATGTTTTTTCATAATAATGATAATTCGATCCTATTATTGTTTATGTAATTTGATTTAACAGTGATTACTTTGCAAACCTCTTATTTCATACACACAATAGAAACCACCATCAACCAATAAAATAATTTCATGTTTTTTTCTTTATTTTTAATAAACAAGGGTATGAATGTCATTTTACTTTGTAATAGATAATCTTTAAATTGTTTTTAAATATGAAAGATTAAATAAAGTAATTGTTTTTAAAGAAACTGTAAATCAATTGATTTTAATATATAATTATTACCATTAATATTCTATATTTTTTTATTAAATTAAAAATACTTCATCAATTACAAAGTCTATTTGTAATAATTTATTTGTTATGAAATTATTTATTTCATTGTCATAATAACAAAAGAATCTATTTGTAAAAATACTACATCAAAATGTCTCAAAAATGAAACTAATTTCATTTTGGTTAGAAACCATGAAACTACTTTGATTAATGAAATAATAGTAGTCAGATCTTGAAATGTTTCATTGACTGAACGATATTTGATTTCATTAATAAAACTGATTCCATTTTGGTTAGAAAATTGATATCATCTGTACGCTATTAATAATCAATAATTATTATTAAAGATATTAGTTTTGATAATTATCCATAAACTTTCAAAATTTTAAATTTTGAGAATTTTATGGATAATATTTAGGGGTAAGTTAGGTTTTTTGTAAATTTCTTTCAAAAAGTACAAGAGGGCAATACCCATTGGTTATTAACCAATGGGTAAAAGAAAGATGCTTTTTAGTGCAAGATGCTTTAGTACAAAAAGTTGAGGCATCTTGTAGGAGCATCATCCATCTAAATTGTTTGTCAATAGTACTAAGAGTTGTCTTTCTTCAAAACTTTGGCTTTTCAAATTATTCAATGAGATTGAGCCAGTTACGTCATATCCAGCGTCCAGTGCTGTAGCAACGTATACACCTGCTATAACAATGCTTATGTTAGCATTTATACTCATCAAACTCATAAGACATTACCATTCGTGCATCCTAACTCCACTAAATGTAAAACCATAAAATAAGATTGTAAGAATCAATATTGGATTGAGAAAGATGTAAAATGAAGTGAAATAAAAACATAATTTGGTGCTAAAGTGTATGTTTTTGCACACTTATCACACCCCCACACTTAAACTATTGTTTGTCCCCAAGAAACTAAAATGACAACTTAAAATGACTCAATACTAGGAATTTCAAAGAAAATTTGAAGGGTGAAAATGAAAATTTAACGCATAATGAGATTGATAACAAAATAACACCATAACCATGCATAATTTTGTGTGTGATTCAATCCTTCCACTTATTTTCATAGGACAAGAGTCACACTTTCTGTTGTTAGACATCATCTACCAATTACTAAAAATCAGAATCATTAGGACTTTTACTAGTTTTCTTCTTTGGAGGCTCAGTACATTCTTTATTCAGTTATTCAAGTTGTTCTTGTTATGCACAAACAGTGTGTATGTTATGCATATTTGATCTTTTCTGCTTTGACTTGAACATTTTGTACTCTATGCAAAAAAAATTGAGCTTTGAGCTTTTTTGCTATTGTCCTTTGGACTTCTGTTGCATACTAGTACATATTACTAAAAGTCAGAATCATTAGGACTTTTACTGGTTTTCTTCTTTGGAGGCTCAGTACATTCTTTATTTAGTTATTCAAGCTGTTCTTGTTATGCACAAACAATGTGTATGTTATGCATATTTGATCTTTTCTGCTTTGACTTGAACATTTTGTACTCTATGCAAAAAAATTGAGCTTTGAGCTTTTTTGCTATTGTCCTTTGGACTTCTGTTGCATACTAGTATATATTACTAAAAGTCAGAATCATTAGGACTTTTACTGGTTTTCTTCTTTGGAGGCTCAGTACATTCTTTATTCAGTTATTCAAGTTGTTCTTATTATGCACAAACAGTGTGTATGTTATGCATATTTGATCTTTTCTGCTTTGACTTGAACATTTTGTACTCTATGCAAAAAAAAAATTGAGCTTTGAGCTTTTTCTATTGTCCTTTGGACTTTTGTTGCATACTAGTACATATGGTGCATACACTCCCTCCCCCACATTTGAATGTGTCAATGTCCTCATTGACGTTATTTAAGGGATAGGATCATGGGTTCAAAGTGGTAGTGTATGGGCTGATGTATAGGAAAGAATGGCCTAAGTCATATTCCAAAATAGCAAGTTGGGATGTTTATTTGCTTCCCAGGTGGGTGTGCTTGGTTCTAGCCTTAAGTGTTGGAAGAGCCTTTTAACAGCAAAATTAATTGGGATATGGTTTGTTAACAGTCAAACAATCTCATAAATTACTAAAACAAAATTCAAAGTTCCCAGACTCAATTTATATAAAACTGAAAAAATATAAGAAAATCAAAGACTATGGAGCTAAGGGTGAAAGAAATGGACCTGCCCTACTCATTGGGAGTAGGTGGTGCTACCTTTTGAGGAATGAACTCTTCAGCTTCTTTGATAAGTGACAGCTTAGGATCGTTCGTGTTCATACACTGGGCATAAAGTCCCCACCGTGGCGGTGCAAGTGCAAGCCGACACTATGATCGCTTGCAAGTAATAAAGTGGTAAAATAACGAGATCGTTTCCACAGGGACTAGACTACTAAGATTCAAAGACTTTCATGAACTTTTTGCTCGTGTTTTCGGTTTGTGAATAAAAATTTGATTTTTGTTTATAAAAAACTTTAACAGACTAAAATAGCGAAATGAACTTATAGACTAAAGAATGAGAATGAGTGTAAGTGTTTCCTTAAGATGAAATCACCAATAAAATGGTTAGAAACTTATGAGTTGTTTACAAAAATTATAATCTCTCGAAAGTGAAAATTTACAAACGGTCTCCATAAAATTCCACAAAGTTCCTATGCTTACCAATTCGAAACTTGCCGATTTAGCTAAATAGAAGAAGAAATAAAATTCCTACCCAAATCTCTTTGTGATAAGAATAACCATCGCTTGATCCTTAGCTACATACATACAAAATTCGCATCTCTACGTAATTATCAAAGACTCTCTCGAGTTCTTTGTGCATCACTTAAGCCGTATTTTGGATCCTCCCATCTCTGGGTCTAAGATCTAATATTAACATTTCAAAGTGATCAACTTATCCGCGTCGAGTTTAAGTCCCGTCTTAAGTGACCAAGTTTACGAAGTGGTAAAGAGTAAAAACACCCAAATATTGTAAAAAAAAAATCCTAAGTTAAACTCACACTCACACTCATGCGAGTAAATTAGCTCATAATAGACATAATAAACTTAATATATGACAGTAAATAAGACTGAAATATAACTGCTCATCGGTTTATTCAACCTTAGATTTCAACACAAAAGTAGAATTCGGCGCAAGTATACACCTTGAACTACTGTCTTCTCGTAACAAGTAATAATGGTATAAGCACCAGATATCGTTCCCATGGAGATAGCTTGTAAAGTAATTTCAAAAGCCCAGTTTATAAAAACTAGTTTCAGATGGCGAATTGAGGGATTTGATTTATCTAAAATTGGGTGATTTGATTTATCTAAAATTGGGTGATTTGATTAACAACTAAAGAAAATGTTAGTCTTAAGAAGAAGCACAGAGTGCAACAGTTGATTAAGACACTAAACAAATTATTCAACAAAAAGGTGACATAGCATTCCTGTCACAATTATCTAAAATCAATAAATGATTTTATATAACTATGACAGTATCAACTATTGGGTCAGACGGCCTCCCAAGAGCACACACTGGTCAACGTGCTATCGATACGATATCATTTATGCTAGACGTCGTGAATCCTAGAACAACACAGTGTTACCATCCTACACCATAGGAGTATAGCATTTGTCAGACACTAAAACTATTTATAGCCTTCTCCTATTACCTCAGGTTTTGAAARTCAATACATTTTTATACACAAAATTAGTTGTCAATTAATTTTAATGTAATCATCAAATGAAATATTAAGCACCTGAAATAAATAGTAGACTATAATGCTAATAAGACACCTTTGTACTTTCACATCGACCTTGGTCTTAATTTCTCGTTACACCCCAAGCTAAGGCGTTAGCCCATCATCGCTCGGTTTCTTCTCTCGAAGGATGTAAGGACTGAAAGATAAATAACTGATACGGAAAAGTAAATTGCAGAAACTAAATTGTAGAAAGTAAATTACAAGAAATGGAAATACTGGAATTTAAAGTACTGAAAATTAAATGACAGAAATATAAATGACTGAAAGTAAATTGCTGGAAATTAAATGACGAAAAAGTAAATTGCAGTAAAGTAAAATGCAGAAAAGTAAAAACTGAAATATAAAAGACTGAAATGTAAAGAACTGAAATATAAAGACTGAAATGTAAATGACTGAAATTAAATTATTAATAACTAAATATTATTAATTAACATTAATCTAAGTAATGATGTAAAGCAAATACATGATGAGATGGAGATGTGACAAATGAAAGCCTTAAAAAGAGAAGTTTGACTTTGAAGAAAACTTGCAAGACAAGTAACAAAAATTGCAACACTAGTTTCATTACAAAGACCGAAAAATTATTTGCAAAGTCTTAAGAACAAAGTATTTAGTCTACGTAAATTAGTCGTGAGCCACAAAAGATGAAATCCAATGTAAAGGAACAGAAATCGACTAATTCGTAACTTGCAACGAAAGTCAGAAAACGTAACGTAACTTGGAAATAAAAACAGAAATGAGATAAAAATTAAATACGAGCACTTGTATTAAACTTGAGGACGAAATCACACTTCACAAAAATAGGTTCTTGGTTGGAAGCAAGAACACCGAAAGCTTAAATATCGAAAGCAATAATCTAGAGAGCAAATGTTTATAACTCAAAGATTTGAGAATAAACAAATAAGAAGTTAAGTAAAAGTGTTTTGAAACAAAGTCTTAAGCCTCTATTTATAGGCTAAGGAAACTTGCACAATGGGAGCCACCTATTAAGACAAAAGGAGCTTTAAAAATGGGCTTTGACCAGGCCCAAGGCCGTTGACCCAGCAATTTCAAGGGAGCAGCCCAAGAATTCTCGGCCCAGGCAAAGGTGCAGCTCACGGACAGGTGCTATAGGACCCTGCCACACCTGCTTCTACAGGACTGCTGTAGGATTTGGCCCAAAAATCATCAAAAGTCTGCATAAACGGGGAATTAACATTAGATATGTTATATTGCCACTAATATATGAAAATGACATAAAAAGACTCAATTAAGACACTAATGGGCAAATAAAATAAGTGAAAATGATTAAAAAAATGATGTAATAAGGTTAATAAATTAACACTTATCACACCCCCAAACTTGAATTGTTGTTTGTCCCCAAACAACAAAAAATGACAAATTAAAAGACTCAAATTTCTAATAATCTAAACAAAAAAATTTGAGCATAAGTATTCAATAGCCAAAGTATGCATATTTTTGAAAATTTTTGAATGAAGATGTTATACTCTTGACTTGATGCTTGATATCCATAGCCCTTCATAAACCTAGCTCCCCCAAACTTAAGTCTTTCATATTGTCAACCCATAAGCTAGCCTACATTTCTATTGCTATACTAGATTCAACAGAGAATTTGGGACTTTGAATTGAGTTTTGCATTTGGCTTTTTCTTTTCAATGCATGCTTTTTACCTCATCTCACTTTTTCACTCCATAGCACAATTTTACTGCTATGCATCTCATATTGAGGTATTTTGGACACTTTGGTCCTTTTCAAACATTCTGGTGTTCTTTGACACTCTTTTGTATGCATAAGACCTGCAACTTTGTTCCTTTGTTTGTCTTTTGGTCTTACTGCATATGTTTCATAAACTCTATTGTGTTTGGTACTTTTAGGACCCTCCCCCAAACTTAAGGGAAACAATGTCCTCATTGTGGGTGTATCAAGGCTGCAAATTGGCCATATTGAAATGAAGGCCCAATTGAATCAAGTGAAAGCTTTGGAAATGGTTGGCTAATTCTAGAGGCTCAACTTAAGACAAATATGGTTTAAGCTTTGGATTATTGTGGCTATGGCATCAAGTTCAAACATTTGTACAACAAATTCATCATTTATTCTATTTTTGGTGCATATATGGCTAAAAGAAAATATGCTACTTAAAATCAGTGCCCAAAATCCTAAAATGAAACAGAAAAGCAAAGATGATCAATACAAGTGTAATTGATTATCTTTAAAAGCAAAAAGACTCAAAAATAATTGAAACAGAAAAGCAAAGATGAGAAGTCACAAGTGTGACTTGGTCATCTTGTGAAAATAAAATTGACTCAAAGACTCAAATGAATGACTTAAACAAAACCAACAATCCAACTCCTAGTCAAATTGACTCTAGAGTAAGGATGACGTACCAAGGTTGAGTTTCAAACCAAGAAAACAGTCAACCAGAGGACTCTATTTCCAAACAACATGGTAACATTAGGCCAAACAATGGGATTGCCATTGTTCACCATAAGATAGACCAATTTGAACCAAACAATGGGATTGCCATTGTTTTAACCAAATAACATACTAGATGCAACCAAACAATGGGATTGCCATTGTTTATTTTCATGAGACAGCTTAGACTGTTTTTAGCATAGAGCAGGGAGGTAAACAAATGAGAACATCAAACATGGCCCTCCCTCAAAGCAATCATACCAGCTGTGGAAACAGCAACCTGACAGTACCAAAACAACAAAGATAATGTATGACCAAGACTATATGATATCCTAAAAACAACAAATATCCTCAATTGAGGCAAAGAGAAGACAACATCAACAATAGATATGCAAACCATGCCCTTAGACTATGATATGCCTGAAATAGCTAAAAACAACAGAGAAACTAAACAAGAGAATTTTAAGACATCAAATATCAAAACAAAGACACAATTTACTAATGAAAACAACAAATTTAAGATCCCAAAGAAACAGATCATGTTGAATAGCTGTTGTGAAGCAGGACACAGTAATAAGAAAAGCATGGTCATAGTGGTGGGACTAACTAGCACTTAAAACATCAAATAGAATGTATGAGCATGACTGTCTCAATCTTAAAATAGCAAAGATTAGAGATAGCATAAATCATGCTCAAGAAATGCTAAAATAGCAAAAGGAAGTGCATGGGCAGCAATGCATAACACTTAAAACAGCAAATTGCCTAAAATGTGGCAAAAAGAAAACAAAATCATCCTAAGACGGGCATGCCATGCTTTAGATGATGTAAGACCACAAAGAGATTAAACAAAACTTAAAGTGATACTTAAAAACAGCAAATTGAAATCAGCAGATAATTTATGCATTAAATAGCAAAATGAAACTGAGATGTTGCCTAAAAATAGCAAAACAAAAGACAGCAACCAACAAGATATGAAACAACAAAGAACTAATGAAAACAACAAAAGTATCTCAAGTGAGATAAATGAAACATACCACTAAGATTAAAACAGTAAAGAAAACAGCAAAGGAAAGTGCATAGCTAGGACTGCATGAGATTTAAGACAGCCAAGAACTAATGGAAACAACAAAATCAAACAACAAACCAGGCCTAAAAACATCTAAGTAAAAACAGCAGATTCTAAATAGAAAAACAAATATGCACTAAATTTAGTTATCTGATCAAGGCAGCAAAGCAAAACAGAAGATAGCTAATGCAAATCAGGAACTTAAACTTATCCAAAAGATCATGCCAACAACAAACTCTATATAAAAACAGCAAAATAGCAAATGCTTATAAATAGCAAAACAGCAAATAAACACTAAACTTAGCTAAATGATTATGCATAGCTTAGAAAATATATACAAAGAGTGAAGAAGAGGTGGAACCTGTCCTACTCAGACTGAGTAGGAGAATCAGAATGCTGCAACAAGATGGACTTTGGTGGAGGTGGGAGCTTGACTGAACTCTGTGATTTCCCATGCTTGGAAGCAGCTCTAAGTATTCTCTCCTTCTGCATCTTGTACTCAGCCCATTACACTCTTTCTTTCTTCAAGATGTCAACTTCCTTCTTCAACTCATCCACTCTCTTCATCATTTTGTGGTGCTTCTTCACAATTGTTTTCTTCAAAGCATTGGTGTGATCTTCCATGGCCTTCAATAACTCAGCCGTTAGGGCTGCCATGGAAGAAGTGGGTGCATCTGGCTGTACCTTGGCATTTACCCTCATTAATATATCCAGATTTTTCTTGTCTATGGAAGTCTTCTCCATAGACATCACATCTTTGGGCAAGGCTAGGACTTGGGCCTTTTGCATAAGTCTATAAATCAAGGAAGGGTAGAACAACTTGCCATTTGTTCTTTCCACACATGCTTTGATGTTGGAGCATATCATCCTTCCAACATCAAATGGCCTAGCCTCTAAGATACAATAAAGGATCAAAACTTTTTCTATGCACAAATTGGTGTCATGGCTAGTAGGGTGAATGGTGAGCCTCATGCAATAAAACCATAAATTGGCTTCAGGCTTCAAATATTAGGTTTTTAGAAGCCTAGCCCTACCTTTGAAACTCCATACAGGCCCCTCCTTGGCTATCCTAGCTAAGATCACATCAGATTCCTCATCAGAGCACCCAACTGTCAACCTATCTAGCTCAGAGTATGAAGGTGGTATGAGCTCTAGTAGGTCATTTATGGCATTGGGTGAATAGGAAACAGGGGTCTTTCTTACTCTTAGGTCTACCCCATCAGTGACTGCTACCTCAGTGTAACACTCCCTAACCAAACTAAGATTGTATTGGTTAGGTGTGTCATACAGAATCTCCCAACCCAAAGAATCTATTGTGGCCTTGATGGAAGGATTGACCAACAATAGTTGTTGTGAAAAACCTTTTTGTACCACCCCTACCTTCTTAGAAAATTGCAAGTATGTTTTTCTTGCTAGGGGTGTGCTAAACAAATGCTTCGGTTTCAAAAAGATACCTGGCCCTTCCTCAAATTGTTGCTCTGGCCTCTTTCTTATTCTTGATGCCCTTTCCTCAGCCTCTGATCTCTCACTGTCCTCTTTCCTTCTCTTTGAACTCTTGGTTTCAACTCTGCTCATTCTTCTTTTCCTTGCCACTTTCTTTCTTAAAGTTGCACCTGTATCAACCTCCTCCCTTTCTTGCTCAACATGTAGGCTGCTATGCTCAGGTCTATGATGAGCAAAATGTGCACCCTCATAATAGTCATGAGTCCCAGAGTGTATAGGGCTAGTGGGTTGGTTTGGACTATGGATGAATGGTTGAGTGGAATGGGGTGAGGGTGGTGGTGTTTGAGTGACAGGGGTATTTTGTGGATCAGATGGGTTTTCATTGTGTTCAAAGGGTGTTAGGCTAGGATTAGTGGGTGAGAAACCTAAGACAAAGTCTAATTCTTGTATGGAAACAGTAGGTGGCAAAGGGATAACAGGTTCAGTAGGTGTAGATGGTGTGTTTGTGGGTTGGATTGGTGAAGGTATTGGGCTGGTAGTGGTTGTTTCAACAGGGTATGGTTTAGAGACTGTTTGGGATGTGTTTGGATGGTCAAATATGGTAGGTTCAACAGTGGTAGATGAAATAGGAATATAGGTGAAATGTGGTGATTCCATGAAATTGAATTCAATGGGTATGTCTCTAGTGATAGTGGGTGCATGGATGGTGGTAACATTTGGTTGGGCAGGGGATGGATCACACTCTGGTTCCTCCTAATCATCCTATCCATGGCTGCCAAAGCAGCACTAACAGAATGCTTAAGGGATGATTTCCCTTTTTAGGTGCTTGGGCAGCCATAAAAGGCTGAGCTTGGATCATGGCAATAGCAGGGGCACAAGTTGTTGTCTTTAGCCCCAAAACTTCATTAGAGGAAGCAATGGCCTCATCCACATATTTCCTCAACATAAAGCCCACACTGGCTTGAGGATAAACAGGAAAGCTAGACAACAAATCCATAGTTAAAGGTCTAGTGATTCTCAAACCTGTTTGGAGCCTCCGTGTGATGCTTGGAGGTATGCCTTGAGTACTCATTTGAGTTGCTGCATCTGCCAGGGTATTCAAAGAAGTAGAGTCTTCTTGTGTTGATTTTAATGCACCGCCCTGAACACCATGTCTCTCTGGTGGTGAATCACTATCATCAGATAGGTTGATCACAGTGCCCTTCTTCTGTTTAATGGGCTTGAAAGTGGTCAGACCCTTTGCTCTGCTTCTGGTCATCGTAAGGGTGGCTTGGTATTGTGGTTGTGGAGGTGGTTGTGGTTCAGTCTTCACAACTCTTTGGGGTTGAGTTCGAGCTTCAGGAGGAGATTGGGGTGTTGATTTGGCAAATGGAACCTGCCTCAAGGAATGGCATCAATGGGCTCCTCCTCACTTTTACTGGATTGATCATTGTTGGTCACAGGGGGCATGGAATCTGACTCTCCCTCCCTTCTTCTTGGCCTAGACTTAAGAATGGCCATAAAAAGGGGAACAGGGGATTGTAACTGGTTTTGGAACAAAGGAAAGAGGAATGGCAGTGAACAGTGGTTTGCAATGAACCCGAATGGTGTATGAACAGTGGTTAGGGGTTTTTAAGGCCTCTAAACTTTGTCTCCAAGATTGTAGCTTTGAAAATTTCTAAATTTTCCCTGGATGATTGACAGTTATCCATGTATGATGGGAGTAGTCAGTAATCGTACCTTTCTTAACAATGTCAGTTCAATGAAGTCCTTTCCTTATTGAGAATGGTTATTTGATGAGATATGGCTGACGGTTGCTTCATTCATAAGAAGGAGAGTACGGTTATGGTGATTTGAGAGTTTGAAGGCGAAGAGACAACATCCGGTCGTGGTCTGGTACGAAAGCGCAAGATGTTTGACATGCCGTACCAACCGCGCGCTTTGATGTTGGGCTTCATCTTCCATAGGCTTGTGATTTGGGGCGTATGAACCACATGCTTCTCATTTGGGCTTCCTTTTTTGTGGCCTGCTAACAATAAAACGAAAATGGCCATCAAGTTCTTTTAGCTGGGCTTGGTTAATCAAGAGATTGGGCCGGCTGGCCCAAAGATAATTAAAACAAAATCCAAACCTTTTAATATAAACTTAATATATTACATATTATGAAATAAATAGATAATTATTCTAGAAGGGAAAATAAAATTAAAAGCTTAATCTAAAAATTAAAAATGAAAATACAAAATAAAATAAAAATAAAAATAATAACTTATAAATATATATATAAATACTAAATATTTACAATGAATTATTATTTTAGAAAGATAACCTCAATAGGTTGCGTAACAATCATGGACTCAAAGAAAGGTTTTACTTGTCCATTTACTTTGAAAGTGGTACCCCTCTCCGGATCTATCAGGTCAATAACTCCGTAGGGGTATACCTTGGCAACAACAAAAGGTTCGGTCCATCGGGAATTCAACTTTCCAGGAAATAACTTTAACCTTGAATTGAATAATAGGAGTTTTTGGCCTTCTGTGAATTCCTTTGGAAGAATCTTTTTATCATGCCATTTTTTTGTATTTTCTTTGTAAAGCTTAGCATTTTCATAGGAAAAATTCCTATGTTCTTCCAGTTCACAAAGCTGCAAAATCCTTTTTCTTCCGGCCTCATCTAAACTCATGTTGAGTTCCTTAATGGCCCAATAGGCTTTGTGCTCTAATTCCACAGGTAAATGACAAGCTTTTACTAAAACCAATTTATAGGGAGACATACCAATAGGAGTTTTGTAAGCAGTCCGGTAGGCCCATAACGCATCATCTAACTTAGAGGCCCAATCCTTTCTATGTGGCTTGACTACTTTGGCCAAAATCCCTTTTATCTCCCTATTTGAYAAYTMAGCTAATCCRTTGGTCTGAGGATGGTAGGCAGTTGCTACCCTATGCTTGATGTCATACTTATCAAGGACTTCTTCTAACATGTTGTTTATGAAGTGAGTGCCTTCATCACTAATTAAGGCATGAGGTGTACCAAATCTAGTGAATATGTGCTTTGGATGTACAATACAATTTCAGTAGTCATTTTTCATTTCAGACCCATTTCATATGATGGGAGTTGCCGGTGTATTGGGTGCTGCTGACAACAGTATGATAATACGATATGATGACAATGCTGTTTTTATTTGGACATCTTGTTTGGGCTACTGGATTTATGTTTCAGGCAGCATATCCATAGTTAGCACATTCATGCTAATTAGCAGTTCCAGCTCCATATCAACTTAACAACTGTTTTAGCATCATTGGAATGGCAAGCCATGGTTTCCACCCATTTGGACACATAGTCCACAACTACCAATATGTAGGCACAATTATTGGATAGAGGAAAAGGTCCCATAAAGTCTATACCCCAGACATCAAATAATTCTATTTCTAGAATTCCGTTCAAAGGCATTTCATTTCTTGTAGAGATATTTCCACTCCTCTGACACTCATTGCAACTTTTTACAAAGTTTTGAGCATTATTGTGCAAAGTAGGCCAGTAGAATCCTGATTGTAAAACCTTGGATGCTGTCCTACTTTCTCCAAAATGTCCTCCACAAGGTCCTGCATGGCAGTGCTGTAGAACTGATGGTACTTCTTCTTTTGRGATGCATCTTCTAATCACCTGATCTGCACAAATTTTAAACAAGAAAGGGTCATCCCATAAATATTTMTKTRAATCATAGATGAGCTTCTTTCTTTGATACTTATTAAATTCCTTRGGAATAATCCCACAAGCTAAGTAATTAACAAGACCAGCAAATCAAGGCACTGTAGTATGATTAAGAACCAAAATTCTTTCATCTGGAAATACTTCACAGATGTCACTACTTTGCACTGGTTTGTCTTGTTTTTCCAATCTTGACAAATGGTCGGCCATTTGATTATCCACCCCTTTTCTATCAATGATCTCCAAATCAAACTCTTGCAAAAGCAAGACCCACCTTATTAACCTTGGCTTTACATCTTTTTTAGAAATAAGGTACTTGATGGCAGCATGATCAGTATGAACAATCACTTTGGTTCCCATCAAGTATGATATGAATTTTTCAAAAGCAAAGACCACGACTAATAATTCCTTTTTAGTAGTGGTGTAATTGATTTGAGCATCATTAAGAGTTTTGCTTGCATAATAAACAGGATCAAAAATATTTTCTCTCTTTTGACCTAACACTGCTCCAATTTCCCAGTCACTAGCATCACTCATTATTTCAAAGGGTTTGGACCAATCAGGTGTTATTACCACAGGAGCCGTGACCAATGCTTCTTTTAAAATGTTGAAAGCTCTTCTACATTCTTCATTAAAATTGAAAACATGGTCATGCTGTAATAATAAACAAAGAGGTTTTGATATTTTTGAAAAATCTTTAATGAACCTCCTATAAAAACCTGCATGTCCTAAAAAACTTCTGATCCCCTTTACAGTTGTTGGTTCAGGCAATTTCTCAATTACCTCTAACTTTGCTTTGTCAACTTCAATGCCTCTTTTGGAAATTAAATGCCCTAACACTATGCCTTCTTTTACCATAAAGTGACACTTTTCCCAGTTCAAAACCAAATCTGTTTCTTCACATCTTTTAAGACTTTTTTCAAGGTTTTGCAAACACAGGTCATATGATGTCCCATATACTGAAAAATCATCCATGAAAATTTCCATGGAGTGTTCTAACATATCTGAGAAAATAGACATCATACACCTTTGGAAAATGGTAGGGGCATTACAACGTCCAAAAGGCATTCGTCTAAAAGCAAAAGTTCCATATGGACATGTGAAAATAGTCTTTCTGATCATCCGGTGCTATGGCAATCTGATTGTAACCGGAGTAGCCATCTAAGAAACATTAAAACCCTTTTCCTGCTAGTCTATCTAACATTTGGTCTATGAAGGGTAATGGAAAATGGTCTTTTTGAGTGGCTTTATTAAGCCTTCTATAGTCCATACATATCCTCCAACCAGTTAGTGTTCTAGTAGGTATAAGTTCATTCTTCTCATTTGGTACAACAGTGACTCCTCCTTTTTTGGGCACACATTGCACAGGACTGACACAGGTACTACTAGCAATAGGATAAATTATGCCAGCGTCAAGCCATTTTAAAATCTCTTTTTTGACAACCTCCTTCATGACAGGACTGAGCCTTCTTTGAGGCTCGACGGAGATGAAACTTTTGTCTTCCAATTTAATTTTATGTTGACAAATGGTGGGACTTATCCCCTTGAGGTCAGGAATGGTCCATCCTATGGCCTTGGTATGAAGTTTCAACATGTCAACCAACTTTTCTTCTTGGTCAGCTTCTAATGATGATGAAATAATGACTTGCAACTTTCCTGAATCTCCTAAAAAGGCATACTTCAGATGTGAAAGAAGTTGTTTTAACTCTAAATCTGGGGCAACATCTAAGGAAGGAACAAGAATCTTCCTATCCTCGGTTTCTAAAACTTCAAAAGCAGCAGATTCTTGTGGTATTTCTAATTCGTCAAAATCTTCCTCTTCATCACTATCAGTCTTGGATAAACCTAAGATTTTCCCCAAACTTTTCTCTTGACACCAGGTTTCTATCAGACTCAAAGCAGAACATTCTTCTCATTCCTCTGGGTACCTAAGGGAAGTAAAAACATTAAAAGTCACTTGTTGGTCTTGGACTCTCATGGTTAATTCTCCCTTCTGTACATCTATCAAGGTTCTGCCAGTAGCTAGGAAAGGTCTTCCTAAGATGATGTGAATGTCTTTGTCGGCTTCAAAGTCTAGGATGATAAAATCAGCTGGGAAAATAAACTTATCAACCTGAACTAGGACATCCTCAATCTTTCCTCTGGGATAAGCTATGGACTTATCAGCTAACTAAAGAGTTACAGTTGTAGGTCTAGCTTCACCTATGCCTAGGGTATTGAAGATAGATAGTGGCATCAGGTTTATGTTAGCACCTAAGTCACATAGAGCTTTTCCTATCTCTTTTCCCCCAATTGAACAAGGGATTGTAAAACTTCCAAGATCTTTCATCTTAGGAGGAATTTTACTGGACAACAAAGCACTGCAACCTTCAGTCAGAGCTACAGTCTCATATTCAGTTAACTTTTTCTTTTTACTCAAAATGTCATTTAAAAACTTTGCATAACTTGGCATCTGCTCAATAGTTTCAACCAAGGGTATGTTTATGTGCAACTGTTTAAAAACATCAAGAAACTTTTTAAATTGTAATTCTTCCTTTTGATTCCTTAATCTTTGGGGATAAGGAATATAAGGAGGGACTGGAATAGGAGACGTAGTCTTTTGAAGAGTTGGTGCTGGAATCGGTTTCAAAACTGGTCTCACTATTGGTTCTGATTCAGTTCTATCAAGGATTGTAGGACTGGTCTGGTCTTTTATTGCAGGACTGTCACCAGATTGTGACACATCCACTACAACACTTTCTTTGGGAGTCTGGATTGTCTTGGGTTCATCAGGAAATAATAATGGAAAATCTGATCTTTCTGGAATGGCTGCACTATCTATGGGCCTGACTATGGATTGAGGCTCACTAGTACTCACAGGAATGGTAGTCACAAAATATGGTATAGAGGTAACAGAATCTTGTTCTACACTTTTTTTTTCAATCTCTGCTTTGTTTGGTTCTTTTTGTTCTTTTTGGGTATTTTCTAATAACTTTTTCCACTCCTTAAAGTAACAACCTTAACATGCTCTTTTCCTTCCCTCTGAGGTATCTCTGTATCACTAGATAGAGAACCTATTGGTCTTTTACTAATCTCCAAAGCCATTTGTCCCATTTGAGTTTCGAGATTTTTAATTGAAGCTTGAGTTTGGGTTATAAAACCCTTCATCATTGCTTCCAAAGAAGTAGATGATTCAGCTTGTTGTTTGGGCTTGCTTTGGAAAGAAGATTGATGATTCTGAAAATTAGCATGTTGATTATTATGATTGCCTTGATGTGCTTGTGAGTGAAAATTGGATTGGCCTTGTTGTTGAAAATTGGACTGTCCTTGCGGTTGAAAATTAGACTGTCCTTGAGGCTTTTGCATTGGTAGGTTAAAAGCTGGACTATGCTAMGAAAAAATTGGATGATTTTGCCATCCCAGATTATAAGTCTGTGAAAATGGTCTAGTCTTGTTGACATATTTTACATGCTCAGGATTTCCAGGACAATGCTCAAAAGAGTGACCTTCACCACAGTACACACATTCCACTGATTGAACATTGGAATTAAAGATATTAGCATCAGATTGCACATGCGGGCAAGATGTTAAATTTGAAATTAGCTTAGTGATCTGAGACGTTAATGCTGAAGCAACATATACCTCATTTATTCCGGCTGTTTTCTTTAGTGGCATTGCACGTGGGTCAGACCATTGTCCGTTATTATTAGAAATCTTTTCAAGTATGTCAAAACCTTAATTATATAGGTACAAGCTGTGAAAGCTCCGCCTGCAGTAGCATCAAGCATTTGTCTAGCAACGACATTTAAACCATTGTAAAATGTCTCTAGTTGTATACAATACGGAATGCCATGGTGAGGGCATTTTCTCAGCAGCTCATTATACCTTTCCATGCATCAGGAACTGCTTCATCATTCAGTTGTCTAAAAGTACATATTTCATTCCTGGATTTGGCATTCCTCGTGGGTGAAAAATACTTTTTCAAAAACTTTTGTGCCATTTCATTCCATGTAGTCACAGAGTCTGGTTGCAAAGAATTGTGCCATGCTTTTGCTCGATCCCTTAGTGAAAATGGAAAAAGTTTTAGTCTCAGAGCATCGTCTGAAACATCAGGGATGAGAAAAGAGTCTGTGATTTCCATGAAAGAACGCAGATGAGAATGAGGATCTTCAGAAGATAAACCAGTGTACTGGCCGTTTGTTTGAAGCATTTGAAACATCAGTGGTTTAAGTGAAAAATGGGCGGCACCAATGGTAGGCTTACGTATTCCTGTGTGCAGTTGAGTTAAATTAGGAATAGCATACGCCACAATGCCACCATTTTTAGCATTTGCAAGACGAAAGATGTTTTGAGCCTCATCCTCATGTGGAATATTTGGATCATTTCTAATAATACCTTCTCCGTCAATAATCACATTTTCAGCCATTGTTTCAGAGTTTAAAGCTCGAAGAGCTCTTTGCACTCTTCTTCGTTGTCTGAAAGTTTGTTCAATATCCGGATCAAGTGTAAAAAATTCACCATGCGACAGCCTTGGCATACACGGTGCATTCACAAAAAGATGGTAGAAAAAATAACTTTTATAAACTTTACTTTAAAAAGAAAAACTTCAGCGTGCTATCCCCGGCAACGGCGCCAAAAACTTGCTCGTCGGTTTATTCAACTTTAGATTTCAACACAAAAATAGAACTCGGTGCAAGTATACACCTTGAACTACTGTCGTCTCGTAACAAGTAATGATGGTATAAGTACCAGATATCATGCCCATAGAGATAGCTTGTAAAGTTATTTCAAAAGCCCAATTTATAAAAACTAGTTTCAGATGGCGAATCGAGGGATTTGATTTATCTAAAATTGGATGATTTGATTAACAACTAAGGAAAATATCAGTCTTAAGAAGAAGCACAGGGTGCAACAGTTGATTAAGACACTAAACAAATGATTCAGCAAAAAGGTGACATAGCATTCATGTCACAATTATCTAAAATCAATAAATGATTTAATATAACTATGACAGTATCAACTATCGAGTCAGATGGCCTCCCAAGAGCACACACTGGTCAACGTGCTATCGATATGATATCATTTATGCTAGACGTCGTGAATCCTAGCACAACACAGTGTTACCATCCTACACCGTAAGAGTATAGCATTTGTCAGACACTAAAGCTATTTATAGCCTTCTTCTATTACCTCAGGTTTTGAAAATCAACACATTTTTATACACAAAATTAGTTGTCAATTAATTTTAATGTAATCAACAAATGAAATATTAAGCACCTGAAATAAATAGTAGACTATAATGCTAGTAAGACACCTTTGTACTTTCACATCGGCTTTGGTCTTAATTTCCCATTACACCCCAAGCTAAGGCATTAGTCCATCATCGCTCGGTTTCTTCTCTCGAAGGATGTAAGGATTGAAAAATAAATAACTGATACAGAAAAGTAAATTGCAGAAAGTAAATTACAAGAAATGGAAATACTGGAATTTAAAGTATTGGAAATTAAATGACAGAAATATAAATGACTGAAAGTAAATTGCTGGAAATTAAATGACGAAAAAGTAAATTGCAGTAAAGTAAAATGCAGAAAAGTAAAGACTGAAATATAAAAGACTAAAATGTAAAAGACTGAAATTAAATTATTAATAACTAAATATTATTAATTAACATTAATATAAGTAATGAAGTAAAGCAAGTACATGATGAGATGGAGATGTGACAAATGAAAGCCTTGAAAAGAGAAGTTTGACTTTGAAGAAAACTTGCAAGACAAGTAACAAAACTTGCAACACAAGTTTCATTACAAAGACCGAAAAATTACTTGCAAAGTCTTAAGAACAAAGTATATAGCCTACGTAAATTAGTCGTGAGCCACAAATGATGAAATCCAATGTAAAGCAACAGAGATCGACTAATTCGTAACTTGCAACGAAAGTCAGAAAATGTAACGAAACTTGGACATAAAAACAGAAATGAGATGAAGATTAAATACGAGCACTTGTATTAAACTTGAGAACGAAATCACACTTCACAAAAATCGGTTCTTGGTTGGAAGCAAGAAAACCGAAAGCTTAAATATCGAAAGCAATAATCTAGAGAGCAAATGTTTATAACTCAAAGATTTTAGAATAAACAAATAAGAAGTTAAGTAAAAGTGTTTTTAAACAAAGCCTTAAGCCTCTATTTATAGGCTAAGGAAGCTTGCACAATGGGAGCCACCTAATAAGACAAAAGTGTTAGTCCCGAAGGGGATGACAATAAACAGAAAGTAATTGTAGAAGGGGGGTTGAATACAATTACACAGACTTTTTTTCAACTTTTTAATTCTTATTGATTTATATCAAGAATTAATACACACATAAATACAAAAGATTGTTGCGGAAGATAGGAAAGGAAAGCCTAACCTAAACAATCTTACAAGGAGAAGAACTTTCAAGAACAACACAAAGAGTTCTTGAAAGGAAATGAAGAACACTAAGAATTTCTTCGCACAAAGGAGAGCAAGGAAGAAGAAGAGAATAGCTGATTGCTTTGAGTATACACTAAGTAATCTTTCAAAAGCCAGTTGTGTGCATGGGAGATGCACACTGCCTTTTTATACTACCTTCAACATTTAATGCATGGGGACACTTGTCACCTGAGGATAAGAAGGCAGGGGTTGACTTGACCAATGTTGATATCTCATTTTCATCGTACATAGCGTGCATACAACATTGTTCATGCAGAGAAAAACTTTGCAGAGATATGGTCAATATGTAGGACGATCTTCTTTGGATGGATATGTAGCTTCAAGCAGCTACTCACAAATCTTCGGTCCATGAAGATTTTCAATCTTCAGTTCATGAAGATCTTCAATCTTGGGTCCATGAAGATTTTTCAATCTTCGGTTCATGATCTTCAATCGGCTTGTAGCATCAAAATATTTTCAATATTCATTTCAGCTACTTTGGAGTCTTGGTGTATATATTAGATAGTTGATCCACAACACCGCATCGATGACCTTCTGTCTTCACATCGGCTAGTCTTCGATTTTGCCAATGGCTTAAGTATGTACCAAGACACCAATATACAAAGAACCAATAACTACTAAGTGTTGCTAATGTAGAGGAACAGATCAGTGGGTCATCACCAAATCAATAGGTGACCCAACAATCTCCCCCTATTTGATGACGGCACAAACACTTAGAAAGAAATAAATACAAGAAACACAAACTCTAAAATTCTTTGAGAAGAAGAACTTATAAATTCTGTGACCCATGTACATATTCTTTTTGGGTTCTTTTCTTTTCCTCTTTTTTCGATTTTTTTTTCGATTTTTTTAATAATTGTTTTTTGTTTTTTTTGTTTTTTTTAAACAATAAACATATATACAAAACAAATAACGAATCATAGGTAAAATAAAAAATGAATTTTTTTTAAGTAAATACTGAAAAATCAATTGCATCTATACTAGACAATGAATTAAATACTTACAGTGAAGAAGATAGTTCAAGAAGAAGAAGTCACATAGAAAAGCTAGCAATCATCATCTACTTCCATAACATCTGAATCAGCCACTGCAAGAACATCTCTTCTCTTCAGTTCATCCGAGATCAATGTATAAAAGACTCTTCCGGCTTCACCAATTTTGATTATACTTAGTATCATGCACAATAGCTGAGAATCAGCTATAGGTATCTCAGAAGCTCGGAAAARTCGAAGGCAACTACTCGCGTCCCAGAAGAATATTCCATGCTCAGGAGCGGACAAGATAGTTCCTTGCGGATGACAATCATCTGAAAGAAGGGTAAGATCAAGATGTGAGACATCAGGGGCCTTACCTTCCTTTGATAATTTCTGAATAAGCGAGTCTTGATTCTTGATGGTCTTCGAGGCAAAAGCAGATTTAGAAGAGCCAGCTTTGCTTAACATTTGCTTTAGAAAGGAGAGTTGTGGAGGGGAAGGCAGCCTGTAATGCATCTTGATCATTTGTATCTTTTTCAGAAAGCGATGCAAATGACTCAAGACAAATTTCTTGTATATACTTTTGCTTTTATTAAGAAACTTGATGATCTCCATCCACTCAGTAAGACCGTAGGCATTGATCCAAGATAGCTTTTCTGTCCTCACTACTCTGTTTTCTCGACCAATAATAAAATAGATCAGATTGGAATCATAGGTCAATTTTTGAGGACCTTTGATTCTGGCACTGACAATTGGAGTAGTAAGGTAGCGTCGGAGAATTGATTCATTAAACCATTTAATTCTTTTCTCTTTGGTTTCTTCAGACTCAGATAGTGGGACCAAGGAGTGAGATCTGTTGGCTTCCTCAAATTGCTTTTGAAGAGCAATTGATTTGGCCGCATCCTCAGCAGAAATACCAAGGAGATGAAGATCAATTTCTTAAGGACATGAAGCTTTAAGCACAAGTCTATCAGCTGAGGAGACTTCAGATTGATATCTAGCAATTTTAGTTGCTTTAGCTGCAGTAACTTCTTCATCTGAGGTCATAGGTGCCTTTCCTTCTCTGTGAGTTGGGACTAAGTCCCCAGAAGCAGTGGGAATATCATCTTGAGAAGGTATAGTACCAACATCAACAGATAATGAAGGCATAGAGCATGGTTGCTCCCCCTCAACAGGTACTACAGCTCTATCATCATGATCAAATAACTCCCCCTCAATAGGAGCATCACAGTCTGACTCAGCTGACGAAGAAGAGGTAGAAGAGGTAGAAACTGAGTCGTCGTCCCCGTTTTCACAGATAGTAGGGTCAACTGTCTTATCCCCCTTAGTGGGAACAGGGGAAGGCTCACTAGCAGGAACAGGAGGACCCTCCACATTGGCAATGAAGGAAGGCACATAAGCAGTAACACGAGAAGTGGGAGTATGGAGAGCACCTGTGGCACGTACCAGACGTTATATACCGTGATGAAGACCGCCAAGAAGAGCATAATCGGACCCAACATGGCGACTGACATTTGCTAACATAACCCTGTCCTCTTCCGTGAACTGACTGGGACCCAAGTCAACAGATAACTATGTATCTCTATCTAAGAACAACTTGGATATATGTGTCTGTGCATCCATCTTGGAGTTAAGATCAGTCAGAGATTGAAGAATTGCCTGATTTATGGCAGCTTGACTTTCCGATCGAGCATGAAGATCAGCTACAGCTTCAGATATACTAGATTGAGAATCGAAGAGAGCATTCATATGAGCATCAAGAGAATCAACCGTAGCTTTAATAGCAGTAAAAGCAATGTCATGATCTTTCAAGGCGGCACTGTGCTGACGCAGCTCAGAAGTAACGCTGGAGGCAAAGCAGTCCAATCTCCCAGATAAATCAGTGTTGGTGGCGGTCTGTTGAGAGATGAGCAGCTGACATTGAGATGAGAAACCCCTAAACATGTCAACCACCTCAGTGGGTAGGGCATAGATCACCTCAGGAGGGGAGGGAGTTGAGAACTAAAAGCCCGGGGTAAAAGGGGGCCTTGAGGGAGAAACAACAGCTGGAGTAGGGGAGCAAGCTTTGATTGCGCTTGCTGACCCACTCGTAGAAGAACCACTAACACTCTCAGTAACACCGGCGCCCTGAGAGTCACCGATGGGAGTATCAGTGATGTTGGCGTGAGACTCAACATCTGTATCAACGATATCGGTGGGAGCTCTGTAATATTCGGGTTACAAGTTTAATTTGAGATTTTAATATATATATATATATATATATATTTATATTTATATATATTTATGTAAGTGTGTGAGGTATGTGAAGATATTGGGGTGTGTAGCCGACTCTTGTAGAAGACGGCCATACATTTGCTATAAATAGCAAGTATATGTTAAAGATAAAGGGTGGATTTTTGGAGAGAATCTTCTTCATATATTGAGAGTAAAGGCAGAAGAGTTAATCCGATCAATATAAGGTGAGTGTTTTATGCTTGAGTATTAAAGATTTGCTTGCAATTCAATTCTATTTTGAATTGTCTTAATATGAACATCATATGTATCCTGCGGACTCACCTAAACCGGTCAAGTTATGACCGGATATCTACCTAAACCGGTCAAGTTATGACCGGATATCTACTAAACCGCTCAAGTGTTGAACGAATATGTTTTTAAACCGCTCAAGGGATAACCGGATTCTCTTTAAATCGCTCATGTGTTAACCGGCTTAAAGCTAAACCGCTCAAGGCATGGTCGATGTAACCTTCTTAATATTCTAAGTGTTTGTCCAGACTTCATATCCGGACAAGGTTGACCGGACTTCAAATCCGGATAATGTGCTAGAATTTTTTTTGATATAATTAAGGAGAAAGATGAAATGGCGGTGTAACCGCGAGAGGGATAAAATGGCGGTGTAACCGCGGGAGAGATGAAATGACGGTGTAACCGCGAGAGAGATGTAATGGCGGTGTAACCGCGAGAGAGAGATGTAATGGCGGTGTAACCGCGAGAGGGATGAAATGACGGTGTAACCACGAGAGGGATGAAATGGCGATGTAACCGCGAGAGAGATAAAATGGCGGTGTAACCGCGAGAGAGAGATGTAATGGCGGTGTAACCGCGAGAGAGATGTAATGGCGGTGTAACCGCGAGAGAGAGATGTAATGGCGGTGTAACCACGAGAGGGATGAAATAGCGGTGTAACCGCGAGAGAGATGAAATGGCAGTGTAACCGCAAGAGAAATAAAATAAGTATATGTATTTGAACAGGTTTGATTCTGAACTGATAGTTTGCAAAGTGTGTTATTTGTTGGAGATTTATACACTCACTAGACCATTTAGGTCTAACACTCAGTTGTTGGACTAACCTGTTTTGCAGGTCATCATACCTCGCAAGATAAAGGCAAGGGATAAGTTTAGAATGAATGACATTTAGTTGATCATAAATGTATTCAAGAGACTTTTTGTTTAGCACATGTTTTGTAAATGATATTACATTTTGTGTTAAGAGTATATATATGTGGATTATCGGTATATAGAATATGTGGGTTGTTACAGTTGGTATCAGAGCCTTAGTTTAAGGGATCTGGGTATTTGCAAAATACTTAGACTTAAACTAGAGGTACGGAAGTTATGATAATAGATTTCACTGGGTCTATGAACATGGGGAATATGTTATAGTTGAACCTATTATGAGAAAGATAGATTATATATGATTAATATAATCTGAGTTATGGATAGATGTGAGGATGAATATGTTATTATATTTTGATTATGAAAAATAATCATGTGTGTTTAAATATGACAGAAAGAGTTATATACTAAGAAATGGCAGATAATCCCAATCAATCAGAAAGAACCTCTACTGGTTATGGAAGAGGTCGGAGAAGAAGAAACGTAATACAAGGAGAGGACCCGGAAAATGTGATGACGATAGAAACGCGAAGTCGTAGCAGGGGTCGAGGAAGAGGTAAAGGTACTAGACAAGAACAGGAACTGTCGGCTCAAGAAAGTTCAATGTCTGGTCATGGAAGAGGAAGGGCAAGGGGTGGACACAATGTTCCTGATCCCAGATTTATTACCCAATAAATGTTGGCAGCAGAGTTGGGAAAGTTCCAAGAAAGTTTGGTGAATTTGTTGGGACGTACAACCCAAAATAATCCAGAAGTGGTAAGAAATTTCGATTATCAAGAGGAAGCCGGAGCTAGTACACCGGTAACTGGTACATCTGTACCCCTTACTTTATCCTCAATACAAAAAGGAGGAGATATCAAAATGTTTCTTGCTTGTAAACCTCCTAAGTTTTCTGGTGAGCGTGATCCTGTTAAAGCAATGTGTTGGCTTAAAGAAATAGAACTGAGTATGCAAATCAGTAAAAGTACAGAAGAGGACAAAGTCATGTTTGCTGTATCTCGTTTAAGATCAAGTGCTTTGTACTGGAGGGAAGTGATGTCCAGTTTAGATCCGAATATTCTGAAAACCATGTTGTGGGAAGAATTTGTGGTTAAGTTTAAAATGAAGTATTATCCTGAAGCTGCAGTAAGAAAGTTGGAAGATGATTTCCTTCGTCTTGAACAAGGAAACATGTCAGTCCGCCAGTATACAGAAGTTTTCATGGAACAATCTAGGTTTGTTGAAGCCTATATTATATATGAAAACAGTAAAGTGAGAAAGTATATCTGGAGGTTAGAGTTGAATCTTCAAAAATATGTGATATCCATGAATCCGACAACATTTCAAGCGGTAGTTGATGCTGCTGAAATACTAGAACAAGACATTAACCGACAACCACAAGAAAAGGTTGGAGAGAAAAAAAAGGGGGAAGCTACAGTAACTGATTTCCGTAGACCGAGGTTTATGGAAAATTTGAATCGGCCAGTCTCAAGATTTGTTGATAGGGCGTGTACCCGATGTCATAAGATACATCAGAGAAATTGCAATACATAATCTCGAGTATGCTTTAAATGACAGGTTCCAGGACATATAGCTCGCGACTGTCGGATGACGCGGAGGTGTTTTACTTGTAATTCATCTCAACATGTAAATGCCGATTGTCCGCAAGCAAAGAGTCGAGGCTCTGGTTTTGCTGGAGGTCAGGGATCTGGATATTCTGGGGGTCGAGGATCTGGGTATGTGCCAACTGGTCGTGGACAAATAGATAATCGTGTTAATCCAAGTGAACGGGGAGGGATAAGACAGGCAGAGTCTAATATAAGAGGGAGAGCCTTTTAGATGACGAGAGGCGAGGCAGAAGAGCACCCTGAAGTGGTAACAAGTACACCTCGTTAATTCAGTATGTGCTAAAGTTTTATTTGATTCGGGTGCAAATCATTCTTTTGTGTCACCATCGTTTGTTAACTGCGCACATTTAGAATCTAAAGCGTTGAGTAAGGATCTAATTGTGGAAACAGCAAACGATAGTGAAGTTTTGGTTAAGGAAAGTATAGATGAATGCTTTATAAGTATAGAAGGGTGTGAAGTGCCTATACACTTGTTTCCTTTGCCTTTAAAGGAATTTGATATAATTATAGGCATGGATTGGTTAGCTAAAAATCAAGCTAACATAGTTTGTAATGAGAAGATGATTCATATAGACTTACCAGAAAAAGGAAAGGTTGTGATTTATGGAGATCGACGAGATCGTTACTCTAGTCTTATTTCAGTCTTGAAGGCTCGAAAGTATGTACAAAAGGGATGTGTTAGTTTTCTTGCATATGCTACAGATATGAAAAAAGAGAAAGAAATGATGAAAGATATTCCAGTTGTGAAGGAATTTCCTGAGGTATTTCCAGAAAATTTGATAAGTCTACCTCCAGACCGAATGATAGAATTTCAGATCGAATTAATTCCTGGAGCAACACCTGTTGCGCGTGCACCATATAGATTAGCTCCTTTTCAATTAAAGGAGTTAATGTCTCAATTGAAAGAATTGTTGGATAAAGGTTTTATCCGACCAAGTACTTCCCCGTGGGGCGCGCTGGTGCTTTTTGTGAAAAAGAAGGATGGATCAATGAGAATGTG
>NW_020201000.1:73418-83119 GCF_001531365.2 Cynara cardunculus var. scolymus
TGGAAGATTTTGTGGTATATAGTGATGCGTCAAAGATGGGTTTGGGTTGTGTACTAATGCAACGTGGAAAGGTAATAGCTTATGCTTCTAGACAGTTAAAAGATCATGAAAGGCAGTATCCTACTCACGATATGGAGTTGGCGGCAGTAGTATTTGCTTTGAAGATATGGAGAAATTATTTATATGGAACAAAATGTCAAATCTTCACAGATAATAAGAGCTTACAACATCTGTTCCATCAGAAGGATCTGAATATGCGTCATAGAAGATGGTTGGAATTGGTAAGTGATTATGATTGTGAAATTTTGTATCACCCAGGAAAAGCAAATGTAGTGGCCAATGCGTTAAGCCGACAAGAGAAAAATGGAACTATCAAAGCTACAGCTTTACGAGTTGAATTGCTACCCAGTATTCAAGAAGAATTACAAGGATTTTAGTATGAGGCAATGAAGGAGGATAAGATTAAACAAGAAAGAATAGGTGGATTGATATCTGAATTTGTGAAAGATGAAAGAGAGTTTTGGAAGTTCCAGAACAGAATTTGGGTACCATGCTATGGTAATCCCAGAAAATGTATTTGGGTGAGGCTCATAAGTCACGTTTTGCAATTCATCCAAGTACAAATAAAATGTATCGGTATTTGAAACAACACTATTGGTGGCCAGGTATGAAGAAAGATATTTCTAAACATGTTGAGCAATGCCTGACATGTCTTCAGGTAAAGATTGAACACCAGTGCCCTTATGGTAAGTTGCAATCTTTAGAAATTCCAGTTTGGAAGTGGGATCATATCACTATGGATTTCATAACCAAATTGCCGAGAACATCAAATGGTTATGATGCTATATGGGTGATAGTAGATCGGTTATCCAAATCTGCACACTTCTTACCTATGAAAGAGTTATATTCGATGGAGAGATTGAAAAAATTATACATTGATGAGGTAGTAACACGACATGGTGTTCCTCTATCAATTGTTTCTGGTAGAGATAGTCGGTTCACTTCTATGTTTTGGAAGAGCTTTCAAAGAGAAATGGGTTCGCAAATTAAGCTAAGTACAGCTTATCACCCTCAGACTGATGGGAAGAGTGAACGAACTATCCAAACTTTAGAAGATATGCTTAGAGCATGTGTAATTGATTTCGGAGGATCGTGGGATAGTCATTTGGCTCTGGTGGAATTTGCATACAACAATAGCTACCATTCAAGTATTCAGGCAGCACCTTTCGAAGTTCTGTATGGGCGAAAATGTTGAACTCCATTGTGTTGGAATGAAATAGGTGAAAAACAGTTAGTTGGGCCTGAGTTCGTTCAGCAAACTGCAGATAAAGTTGGAATAATACGGGAACGAATGAAAGCGGCACAAGATAGACAAAGAAGTTATGCAGATAAACATCGGAAGCCGATTGAGTTTCAAGTGGGTGATAGAGTAATGTTGAAAGTATCACCTTGGAAAAGGAATGGTACGTTTTGAAAAAAGGGGGAAGTTAAGTCCAAGATATATTGGACCATTCCCTATTGTTGGAAGAGTTGGGGAAGTGGCTTATAAGTTGAAACTTCCTTTAGAGTTAAATAGAATTCATGACACATTTCATGTGTCAAATTTAAGGAAGTGTCTAATAAACCCAGATATGGTAGTGCAGTTACCTGAAATTAAGGTAGATGAAAAGTTATGCTTTGAAGAAACCCCTGAATAGATTACTGACTACAAGATAAAGAAACTACAAAATAAAGAGATTGGGTTAGTGAAGGTTCAGTGGTGTTATCATAAAGGACCAGACACCACCTGGGAATCAGAGTCTGAATGAGAATGAAATATCTTTACCTTTTTGTTTAAATGGAATTTCGAGACGCAATTCTTTTAAGGAGGGAATGTTGTAATATTCGGGTTACAAGTTTAATTTGAGATTTTAATATATATATATATATATATATATATGCAAGTGTGTGAGGTATGTGAAGATATTGGGGTGTGTAGCCGACTGTTGTAGAAGACGGCCATACACTTGCTATAAATAGCAAGTGTATGTTAAAGATAAAGGGTGGATTTTTGGAGAGAATCTTCTTCATATATTGAGAGTAAAGGCAGAAGAGTTAATTCGATCAATATAAGGTGAGTGTTTTATGCTTGAGTATTAAAGATTTGCTTGCAATTCAATTCTATTTTGAATTGTCTTAATATGAACATCATATGTATCCTGCGGACTCCACCTAAACCGGTCAAGTTATGACCGGATATCTACCTAAACCGGTCAAGTTATGACCGGATATCTACCTAAACCGGTCAAGTTATGACCGGATATCTACTAAACCGCTCAAGTGTTGAACGGATATGTTTTCAAACCGCTCAAGGGACAGCCGGATTCTCTTTAAATCGCTCATGTGTTAACCGGCTTAAAGCTAAACCGCTCAAGGCATGGTCGATGTAACCTTCTTAATATTCTAAGTGTTTGTCCGGACTTCATATTCGGACAAGGTTGACCGGACTTCATATCCGGACAAGGTTGACCGGACTTCAAATCCGGATAATGTGTTAGATTTTTTTTTGATATAATTAAGGAGAGATATTGAATGGCGGTGTAACCGTGAGAGGGATAAAATGGCGGTGTAACCACGAGAGAGATGAAATGGTGGTGTAACCGCGAAAGAGATGTAATGGCGGTGTAACCGTGAGAGAGAGATGTAATGGCGGTGTAACCGCAAGAAAGATGAAATGGCAGTGTAACCGCGAGAGGGATGAAATTGCGGTGTAACCGCGAGAGAGAGATGTAATGGCGGTGTAACCGCGAGAGAGAGAGAGAGATGTAATGGCGGTATAACCGCGAGAGAGATGTAATGGCGGTGTAATCGTGAGAGGGATGAAATGGCGGTGTAACAGCGAGAGGGATGAAATGGCGGTGTAATTGCGAGAGAGATGAAATGGCGGTGTAATCGCGAGAGAAATAGAATAAGTATATGTATTTGAACAGGTTTGATTCTGAACTGATAGTTTGGAAAGTGTGTTATTTGTTTGAGATTTATACACTCACTAGACCTTTTAGGTCTAACGCTCAGTTGTTGGACTAACATGTTTTGCAGGTCATCATACCTCGCAAGATAAAGGCAAGGGATAAGTTTAGAATGAATGACATTTAGTTGATCATAAATGTATTCAAGAGACTTTTTGTTTAGCACATGTTTTGTAAATGATATTACATTTTGTGTTAAGAGTATATATATGTGGATTATCGGTATATAGAATATGTGGGTTGTTATAGGCTCAATATCTGTATCAGCAACACTGGCAAGAGGCTCAGTATCTGTATCACCAAGACCGACGAGAGGCTCGGTGTCTGTATCATCGACGTCTGCGTGAGGCGGGTCGCCGATTACCACTGTAGTAGAGATAGTAGACTGGTAAGGCTCACCACCTACATCCATAAGAAAATAATGGAGAAAAGGGATGTCAATATCAGACGATGCTGATAAATCATCCATCCGTGCAATATCATCAAGATCGTCGATCTCGGGTGATAGGCCATGAATATGTGGAGGAGAGGAAAGACCTCGGAAAGGAGAGGTATCCGAGTCATCACCAAGGTCATGTAGAGATACCAAGGTGGAGTGATGTGGGATCCCCGTATGTACAACAATGTCCTGTTAAGAGGGCACTGAGGAGCTAGTGGGGTGTATAACAGATGTCCTGGGCTCAGTAGGACCAACTTCAACAACCTTGGACTGTTGAGAGTCCTTGGTTGGAGATGTGTTTTTAGCTCTTTTTGGCTTCTTGGTCTTCTTAGATGATGAGTCAATAGTGGATAATCTAGAGTGACTCCACTTTGAGTGAGAGGCGAGGTGAGACTCCGAATGCGCTTTCGAAGTCATAGCCTCAGAAGCAGATGCGGAGAATGGGGGAACAAAGCTATCTGCCAACCGCCTCCGGACAGAAGAGGTGGCCTCTTTTGAGGCAGTAGCTAAAGAAGTAGAAGGGAGAGGGGCCACTGACATGGAGGAGTGTTGGGTGACCGGAGCAACATGAGGAAGGTCCCTAGCTACTGTGGTCACAGAGCACACTCCCCATACAGGGTGAGAAGATGTGGAAAAAGAAACCATACCTGATGGAAGAGGAAGATCTGTAGATAATGATGCCTTCTTCAAAGTCTGAATGCCAACTTGAGACACTTTGAGGTCGTAGAAATTATCAGTATCGGCCGGCATACGTGACCCAAGTTTGTCAGCAATCAGCATGGATATAAATCTGATAAAAGGAACAGTAGAGCATTTGGCACTACCCATCTTCTTTACCAACTCCCCAAACAAATAACCAGCAAAGTCAATTTTCCTCTGGAAAATAAGTGCATGAGCTAGCTGAGTTACCGAAGTGGGTGACTGATCCATTCCTCCAGTTTTGGAACTTAAACATTGAATAAGATGAGAAAAGAAAAAGTTCCAAATACCACCCATATTCTTCCTATAAAGAGTGCTTTGTTTTATCAAAGCAGGGTCTTGCACATAGCCCATTGTGGAAGCAACAATATGTAGATTATCAACAAGTACTAGTTCATCATAAGAGGGGTAAGTAGGAAGCTCTAACACCCTCCTCAAATCATCAGCAGTAAATGATACATCATTAGCAGATAACACAGATGCATGCACATATTTGGTTGACGCATCATATACACAAATGGCCCAAAAAAGCACGTAGTAGAGATTTACTCATCTTTGGAGAATAAGTAAAAGCTTTGAAAAGAGGGCACTTACGAAGAAATTCGATGATGATGAAGAAATCCAGATATTTCTCATTATGATCCAACAATGCCACAAAATTGCATGGAGAAAATGTAACATCATCAGCAGTGAGGGAAACAAATTTCTTAACCTTTGGAGCTTTGGAGGGAGTTCCAACTTTAGAAGCCATGGATGGTGAATCTTGAAAACACACAGTAAGGTTTTAGAGAAGATGAGAGTTTGAGGTTTTAGAGAAGATGAGAGGTTGAGGTGTTTAAAAAAGAGGGAAGGAAGGAGGGAAATAGATATTGGGTTAAAAGGTGTAACCTAGGGAAAGTAAAAAAGTCAAGATTTGACAAGGTAAAAAAAATATAGGTGAAGATAGGGGTGAGGGGTTTGGCTCTTTGATGAGTATTAGGTGGATGGGGTGTGATGGTAGGGGAGAGGGGTATTAGGTGAGGGAAATGGGTTTGAGAAAAAAATATGGTTGGTGAATGGGGGACAACCGAAGAAAAGAGAGGACTGGCGGCGGCGGCTGGGACAGGCCGAAAGACAGGACGTGGTGCAGGTCTAGGGCGGTGCAAGGAATGGCACAAGCCGGTTCGGCATGGGCAGTTGTGAGGAAATAGGCCGAATGGGCTTAGGGTTTAGAAGGAGAGACCGAATGGCGTCGAGAGAGAGAGGAGCCGATTGGTGATCGACTTGGGTAAGGAGGCCGAATGGGATAGAGATAGCCAAAGATGTGTGGATCGATTTAGGGAGGTCGGCTTGCAGGGGGATCGGTTTGTGAGAGAGAGAGAGAGAGAGAGAGAGCGGGTTTGTGCAATCGTTTTGAGGTGGTCGGCGCAAAAGGCAAAGGTATGTGGTCAGTGAGAGAGGAAGCCGAAGGAGAGATGGGAGAGGAGTAATAGAGAGGGGAGCCGACGAATAGAGAGAACTAGGAGATCGGCTTGGGAGGGGGGCGGCCAGTAAGGATCGGCTTGTATAAAGGATGGCTTAGAGGAGGAGGGTTAGGCTTATTTAGTAGTCAAAGGGAGAGGAGGGGGTAAGGGAGAGATTGATCGAGAGAGAAGAGGGAAAGCGGATCGAGAGAGAAGGTGAGGTTCGGCTTGAGAGGGAGAATCGGCTTGGGCCAAATGAATCGGCTTGGGAAGAAGCCGAATGGAGATAGGAAGGACTTGTTGATCGGTGTGTGGGTTTAGATTAGTGGTGTGATTCAGTGTGGAGAGATGAGGGAAAGGAAGCCGATTGGGAGGGGGGTCGGCTTGTGTTTGTAGAGGGGATAGGGTTAGGAGCAGTGGGATGAAAGGGGGATAGATAGAAGGGAGGCCGAAGAGGGAGAGGGGTTCGATTTATGGTAGATGGGTGTGAGATAGAGAGAAAGGCGGAAGGAGAAGAGGGTGGGGTGGGAGAGGCCGATTAGAGATTGGAGGGAGGAGCCGATTCCAATCGGCTTGATAGGTGTGGAGTCGGTGTGTGTGTGTGTGTGTGTGTGTGTGTGTATGTCTAGGGTGTGTGAGGTGTGAGGTGTGTAGGGGATAGAGGGAGAATCCGAATGGAACCTTGAATGGTTTGAGGTGCGATGGGTTAGAGGCCGATCAGTTTAAATGGGAGGAAGCTAGGGAGAGAGTGGGGTCGGTTTGTGGTAGGGTAAACAGAATGAGGGAGAGGCTTGAGGTTCGGCCCAAAATGAAGAGGCCCACATACCTATTGTAAACAAAAACTTAGAATAATATTAACAAAAATGAAACCACTACACACAAACATAAAATAAAACTTTTTTTTAAACATAAAATAAAATTTAAAAAATACTAATAATATATTTTTCTTAAAACGATATAAAAAGAAATCACACAGAGACATTTTAGAGAGAAAAATGGAAAATGATTTTCAAGAAAAATATACGAGTGTAAAGCCCATCATTTTTTTAAAAAAATAAATATTTTAGAAATAGAGAAAACATACTCACACAGATAGCAGACTATTTTTGAACAAATGACACACAACATTTTTAGAAAAGACACACAACCCAAATGAATTTGTGAATACTCAAAAATTATTTGTCAACATTTAACATTCACAACTCACTGATTAGAAAATTAAACCTAGCTTCATCAAGAAGCTTGGTAAACAAGTCAGCAAGTTGATAGTCTGTAGGGATAAAATGAAGTTCAACATCACCTTTCATCACATGGTCTTTGATAAAGTGATACCGAATATCAATATGCTTCATACGAGAGTGAAGAACTGGATTGTTGGCAATAGCGATGGCACTTGAATTGTCACAAAAAATAGGAATTTTTGTGAACAACTGATCATAATTAGTTAACTGATTTTTCATCCATAATACTTGTGCACAACAGCTACCTGCAGCAACATACTCAGCTTCAGCTGTTGAGGTGGACACAGAATGTTGCTTCTTGCTAGTCCAACTGACTAACTTTCCACCCAACAACTGACAACTACCAGTAGTACTCTTTATGTCAACTTTACAGCCTGCATAATCAGAATCTGAAAAACCTGTAAGATCAAAACCTGAGTCTTTGGGATACCAAAGACCCAGATTGGGAGTACCCTTCAGGTACCTGAAAATGCGCTTAATGGTTGCCAAGTGAGATTCCTTTGGATTCGCTTGGTATCTTGCTCAAAGACATGTGGAGAACATAATATATGGTCGGCTAGCAGTAAGATAAAGTAAGGAGTCGATCATTCCCCTATAACTAGTCACATTTACCGATTTGCCATCGGCGTCTGCATTTAGTTTCAAGGGGGGTGCCATAGGGATTTTCATGGAAGAACACTCATTAAATCAAATTTCTTTAAAAGATCTTTAACATATTTGCTTTGATTTATAAAGATTCCTTTGTCGGATTGCTTGACTTGCAAACCCAAGAAAAATGTGAGTTCACCCATCATACTCATTTCATATTTACTTTGCATGAGTTTTGAAAACTTTCTACACATAGATTCTTTTGTGGAACCGAATATGATACCATCCATATAAATTTGTACAAGAATGACATTACCTTTATGTTTCCTGAGAAAGAAGGTATTGTCAATTTTACCACGGGAGAAGCCGTTCTCCAAAAGAAAAGCAGAGAGAGTGTCATACCATGCACGAGGAGCCTGTTTGAGACCATACAAAGCTTTGTCTAATTTATAGACATACCCTGGATGTTTAGGATCCTCAAAGCCTGGAGGTTGCTTCACATAGACTTCTTCAATAAGTTTCCCATTCAAGAAGGCACTTTTGACATCCATCTGGAAAACTTTGAAGTTCTTGAATGCATCATAGGCAAGGAAGATTCGAATAGCTTCCAACCTTGCTATTGGAGCAAATGTCTCATCATAATCAATGCCTTCCTCTTGCCTGTATCCTTGGGCAATGAGTCGGGCTTTGTTCCGAGTCACCGTTCCGTTCTCATCCATTTTATTTCTGAAGATCCACTTTGTGCCAATAATTGTTTTGTTGGTTGGTCGGGGGACCAGTCTCCAAACTTTGTTATGCTCGAACTGCAGCAGTTCTTCTTGCATGGCACTGATCCAGCTAGGATCATCAAGGGCTTCTTCAATTCTTTTAGGTTCGATGAGATATAGAAAATTGACATACAAACAGATATTACCAGCACCACGACGTGTTTGGACACCTGCTTGTTGATCACCAATGATTTGCTCTATTGGGTGATCTCTTGTCCACTTAGTGGCAGAAGGAAGATGAAGAGGAAGAGGAAGAGAGGTAGAAACACTGTCAGCATTCGTCAGAGGATTGGAATAAACGACTACTAAGGTTGGGTCACCGATGTCCCTAGTAGAAGAAATAGGAACATCACCAGTTGAGGGTTCCACATAGGAAAGAGGTGCTAGATCGGCTGGTTCTTGTTCAGGACTGACCGATGGGACATTCATTTTGAATGAAAGATCTTCATTCTCATCTTCCTCAACAGGTGGAACATCATCTCCATTAGAATGTGAAGGTCCACCGACTGGAGTTGAATTCTCAGAGGAGTGAGATTCCAACCACTTGTTTAGCTCAAGATCATCACTTTGGAATGATGATGTTGCAGGCACCGATCCAGATTCAGCAAATCTGACATTGACAGATTCATCAATGCACTGACGACGCATGTTGTACACCCGGTAAGCTTTAGAGAAGAGAGAGTAACCAACAAAGAGTCCTTCATCAGATTTAGGATCAAACTTTCCTAACTGATCTCTGTCATTCAGAATAAAGCATGCACTACCAAACACATTAAGGAAGCTGATGTTTGGTTTTCTGCCATGAAATACTTCATAAGCAGTCTTATTGTGTCTTTTCATAATTATAGACCTATTTTGAGTAAAGACGCTGTATTGACATCTTCAGCCCAAAAATAGGTCGGAAGACTTGCCTCACTTAACATTGAACGCACAACTTCACATAGTGTACAATTTCTCCTTTCAACAACTCCATTATGTTGTGGAGTCCGAACTGCTGAGAAATTTTGAGAAATACCCTTGTCATCAAAGAAGCTTTTAAGAACACTGTTTTTGAATTCAGTGTCGTTGTGATAACCGGATCCTGGTTATCACCCAAGGTAAATAATATGTGATTATCTTATTAAATGATTACGTGATAGCATGATAAATTGATATTAGTCATACTGGTATGTGAAAATTATGTGCATAATGTGATTATGTGTATGAAAATATATACATGGTATATGTGCTTGAAATGGATGTGTATATATTTTTATACATATGCATAGTGTATATGTGCATACATGTATGGTAAGGGCGGTTTAGCCACCTTACCTTATTTAGAAAGTATAAATATGAGGGTGAGACCCTCATATCTCTTTTGCTTGCCATTTTTTGAAGAAGTGTGTAAAAGTTTAAAGTGAGGTTGACCGGATTGCAAGTGCCTGATTTCAAGAAGTTGAATCTCATTTGATTGCATAAAGGTGAGTAATTTCTAAACTCTTTTGCATAAAATTATTATTGGTTTTGTATGAATC
>NW_020201000.1:84504-90121 GCF_001531365.2 Cynara cardunculus var. scolymus
AAGAGTATAACGTTTTCCACCCAAACTTTGAACACTCACAAAACCACAGAGATCCATGTGGAGCATGTGCAAAGGAGCAGAAATAGAAGAGCACATCTTGGACTTGACACTTGCTTTGGTTTGCTTGCGTTTTTCACGAGCAGCACACAGCTTCACTTTGACATATGACATCTTCGGAAGTCCAATAACCAGATCTTTACTAGAAAGATTATTGATGGCTTTGAAGTTGAGATGGGACAACCTTTTATGCCATAGCCAATTTTGATCAGCAGTAGCCTCGGAGTAGAAACAGATGTTTGCGTCGGAAGAGCTAGAAGAGTCCATGTTGATCATATAGACATTATCCTTTCGGACACAGTTAATACCTTCTTGCCAGAAGAGTCAAGAATAGTACACTGGTTTTCTTCAAACTTCACAATGAAGTTGAGATCACATAGTTGACTGATGCTTAACAGATTGTGCTTCAATCCATCCACATAGGCTACTCGGTTGAAGGTAACCGAGACATTAGAAAGAACACCATATCCTCTAGTAGTACCTCTGGCATTATCTCTAAAGGTTACAGAAGGACCAGATTCAGACACATAGTTGATCAATAGGGACTTATTTACAATCATGTGTCTTGAACATCCACTGTCCAAGTACCATATCTGTCGGTGTCCTAAGCCCTGCAAACACAGATAAATCAGTTTTTAGGTACCCATTTTACAATGGGTCCATTGGGTTTAGGAGTATCTTCTTCTTTCTCTTCTCTTACTGGCCTAGAGATTCTTTCTTTGGGACAGTTCTTGGCCATGTGAAAAGTGTCACCACAGTTATAACATTTTCGATAAATAAACACAGGTTTAATAGAAATTAAAGGTGTGTGCTTAACTGTGTTAATATGCCTTTTGGATTTTTTAGAGAAGAAGAAGCTTTGGAAGGAAGGATAGAGGATGAAGAGGGTTTTGGACCAAGAATCCCTTTTTCAGACTCAGGGATAGGTTTCTTAGAAGAAGTAGAAACCTTGGAAACCATTTTCAAAGAAACTGGTCTAGGAACAAACTCAATAATAGAAGGTACTGAGGTACTAGTCTGAGAAGCAACAGCTGACTGAGATGAGGTAGCCGAAGGCTTATGTTTCATCTTCAGTTTGGATTTTGGCTTCTTATTYTTGATAGGCTTGTCCACAGACTTACCTTTCTCAGCAACAGAGAAACGACGATTCAAAGGATGCTTTAGATGCTCAGATGTTTTAGATTTAGAAGAACATGCATCAGAAGATTTCTTAAGAGAGAGAGAGTTAAACATACAGTCGATAGGAACATTCTCAGATTCAGAGTTTGGATTGTTAGCTTTGACAAAAATTTCGAACTTAAGAGATATTCCATTATCATTAGATCTTGGAGAAAGAGATCCAACAGAATCAGATAAGTGAAATGGAGAGGAGGAAGAAAGAATGTGAGAAGAAATGCACATAGAGTCATCAGGAGCACACAGATCCATATCATNTGAGAAGCAACAGCTGACTGAGATGAGGTAGCCGAAGGCTTATGTTTCATCTTCAGTTTGGATTTTGGCTTCTTATTTTTGATAGGCTTGTCCACAGACTTACCTTTCTCAGCAACAGAGAAACGACGATTCAAAGGATGCTTTAGATGCTCAGATGTTTTAGATTTAGAAGAACATGCATCAGAAGATTTCTTAAGAGAGAGAGAGTTAAACATACAGTCGATAGGAACATTCTCAGATTCAGAGTTTGGATTGTTAGCTTTGACAAAAATTTCGAACTTAAGAGATATTCCATTATCATTAGATCTTGGAGAAAGAGATCCAACAGAATCAGATAAGTGAAATGGAGAGGAGGAAGAAAGAATGTGAGAAGAAATGCACATAGAGTCATCAGGAGCACACAGATCCATATCATTGTAACCTAGGCCAGTCTTTACTTCAATAGGAAGTTGATCATGTAAAATTTTATCTAGGTTCTTGGATGATCTAGCCCAATTTTGAAGAATGGCTTTTTCTTTCTCTAGCTTTTCAAAAACCTTAGTTTTTTCTTTGTTAAGAACATTGTTTATTAACTTTTGTTCTTTAAGGTCATTTTTCAATTTATCAAAGTCTTTCAGTTGATTCATGCATTTATGTAAYTGACTAGTTAGACTTTTGATTTCAAGGTCAGCTTTCTTCTTAGCAGATCTAGCATTGTAAAGATCAACAGATAAATAATCATAAGCTTGAACCTTTTCAGATTCACAGAGAGAGGAGAAGTTGTTTACCTTCTTTGGTTTGACCAGATCTTTGGCATCCTTAGAGGTAGAAGGTAGATCAGCAGCAGTAGAGGAGGAGTCCTTGACAGAGTCTTCTATCTCYTGGATGTTGGCCATAAGACACAGATGTGCCATGTCCTCATCACTGGAGGAAGAGGTTGGCTCATCAATCCAATCATGAGTCTCAGCAATGAGACCCTTACCTTTTCTCTAAAGGCTCAGGTTCTTTGCCTTTTCTCTTTTGTACTTTGCCTTGTACTTATCGTGAGAGGATCGGCTAGAGGGATGAGAAGGATGACGCTTAGAGATCCTTTTGCTTTTGCACTCAGCAGCAAAGTGACCTTTCTTGCCACAGTTGAAGCACTCCTCATTGGACAGACCAAGAGGAGCTGACTTAGATTGATCTAAGGTTCTTCGGTCGGTGACCTTAGATCTGGGAGAGAAGTTAGAAAAGCCCTTTTTGGCATACCTTTGAAGTTGGTAGCCATCATGGCCATGTTGTCAGCTAAGTCATTAAATGAGGGTTTATCACCCTCATCATCAGTATCATCAGCATGGCTTTCAGCAAGTTCTTCTTTTCTGACAGCATCTTCTTCAGTGTCAGATAGATAAGTGATATGAGGTTCACTGACTGGCTTTCTCGTATCGTTGGAAAGAAGGGCAACAGGAGAAGAAGTTCTAGGATCCTTCAATAATGCCTTTTTCAGAAGCTTGGTTTGCTCATAGTTATGGAGAGTTCCATAAAGAGCAATAAGAGGCATATTTTCAAGATCTTTACTTGTCTTGATACAAGTACAGATGTTTTCCCAGAAGTCTGGTAAACAGTCCATGAACTTGCACAGGACTTCTTCATTTTCATAGACTCTGCCATGAAACTTCAGATCATTGAGAAGGCTGTTAAACCTGTTGTAGTACTCAGTGAGAGATTCACCTTTCCCATGCACAAAGAGCTCATATTGCCTAACGAGACCAAACTTCTTGCTTTTCTTTAGTTCGATGGTTCCTTCATACAGAACACATAGAGTGTTCCACATATCCTTGGTAGTAGAGAGGTTTACCAGGGAGTGGAAGACATCATCAGGAAGAGAGAGGGAAATGATAGCCCTTACCTTGGTATCCAAGGAAACTTTTCTTTTATCATCTTCATTGTACTGAGAAGGATCTTTGATGATGAACCATCCTGTAGAATCAGATTTCTCTTCATCATCATAGATTCATTTGAAGAGTTACCTTCGTCTTTGTTCTTTCCATGACGAAGCCATACTTTAGGAACAATGGGTCCATCCTTGAGGATAGCGAGATATTGACTATCAACACCCTCAAGGTAGAGTGTCATGCGACTTTTCCACATAGAGAAATTGTTCTTGTTAAACTTGGGAGGCTTGGCAATAGTGTCATTGTCTTGGTAAGAAGAAGGAGTAGAGTTGGAAGAAGAAGAGGCCATTGCAGATCTAGCTTATGAGATTAAGCTAACTGCTCTGATACCACTTGTTAGTCCCGAAGGGGATGTCAATAAACAGAAAGTAATTGTAGAAGGGGGGTTGAATACAATTACACAGACTTTTTTCAACTTTTTAATTCTTATTGATTTATATCAAGAATTAATACACACAAAAATACAAATGATTGTTGCGGAAGATAGGAAAGGAAAACCTAACCTAAACAATCTTACAAGGAGAAGAACTTTCAAGAACAACACAAAGAGTTCTTGAAAGAAAATGAAGAACACTAAGAATTTCTTCGCACACAGGAGAGCAAGTAAGAAGAAGAGAATAGACGATTGCTTTGAGTATACACTAAGTAATCTTTCAAAAGCCAGTTGTGTGCATGGGAGATGCACACTGCCTTTTTATACTACCTTCAGCATTTAATGCATGGGGACACTTGTCACCTGAGGATAAGAAGGCAGGGGTTGACTTGATCAATGTTGATATCTCATTTTCATCGTACACAGCGTGCATACAACACTGTTCATGCAGAGACAAACTTTACAGAGATATAGTCAGTCTGTAGGGCGATCTTCTTTGGATAGATATGTAGCTTCAAGCAGCTACTCACAAATCTTCGGTCCATGAAAATTTTCAATCTTCGGTTCATGAAGATCTTCAATCTTGGGTCCATGAAGATTTTTCAATCTTCGGTTCATGATCTTCAATCGGCTTGTAGCATCAAAATATTTTCAATATTCATTTCAGCTACTTTGGAGTCTTGGCGTATATATTAGATAGTTGATCCACAACACCGCATCGGTGACCTTCTGTCTTCACATCRGCTAGTCTTYRATTTTKCCAATGGCTTAAGTATGTACCAAGACACCAATATACAAAGAACCAATAACTATTAAGTGTTGCTAATGTAGAGGAACATATCAGTGGGTCATCACCAAATCAATAGGTGACCCAACAAAAAGGAGCTTCAAAAATGGGCTTTGACCAGGCCCAAGGCCATTGACCCAGCAGCTTCAAGGGAGCAGCCCAAGAATTCTCGGCCCAGGCAAAGTTGCAGCTCACGGACAGGTGCTATAGGACTCTGCCACACCTGCTCCTACAGGATGCTGCAGGATTTGGCCCAAAAATCATCAAAAGTTTGCATAAATAGGGAATTAACATTAGATATGTTATATTACCACTAATATATGAAAATTACATAAAAAGACTTAATTAAGACACTAATGAGCAAAAACAAGTGAAAATGATTAAGAAAATGATATAACAAGGTTAATAAATTAACACTTATCAATAACTTTCATTACTATAAAAATAAACTTTGTTTTCACAGTGGCGAGATTCTTGGCAATAGATTAGAACTTCAATACAAGAAAATAAAATGCTAAGCTAAAACTAAGAGAACAAGAGAAGAACTTTAGCTAAAATACTTCTAAGGATGAGTAAAGGGATGATTAAAGGATGATCTTCAAATGAGCCCTAAAGCCTCTTTATATAGGGAGAATGGATAAGGATGAAGCCTTTATCCAAAGAAAATTAAGTACAAATAAACCTTGGGGTAAATACCATTAAACAACTTAGAATAATACAAAAGTACAACTTTACAGCCAACTACAGCTGGAGGAAATCTCTAGGCAAGATCTTCAAGCAATACAACCTCCAAAAAGTAAAAAGCTAACAAAATTCGTGAACATCCCACAGTGGTGACAAAATCTCTGATACCACTTGTTGGTCCCAAAAGGGTCTACAAGAATACTAAACAGTTTGTAGAAGGGGGGGATAAATACAAACACAAAGTTTTCAAATTTAATATATATATATTGCTAGAGAAGATCAATACAGATTTTACAAGATTGTTTGCGGAAAGATAAGATAATAAAAACCTATCTAAACAATCTTTGGTTACACACAAAGCTTTAGCAA
>NW_020201001.1:0-1814 GCF_001531365.2 Cynara cardunculus var. scolymus
CATAGGGGGAGTTTTGAAATGAAAATCAAAACCTCAGAAGGTGCCAAAACTTTTGAAGTATCTTGTTTTCAGAGGTCAACTCATCAGAACCTCTGACGCTTCTATCAGAGGCTCTGTGGGTTTGAACTGAGCAAGTACTCATTTCTCTGAGGATTTTCAAACCGTTTAGGTAAAATAAAGGTGTAACATGCTAGAAGACCCTGCACATATCACAGAGGCTCTATTACCCTTAGGCCTCGGACAAAACTCTCTTATAGTTCTTTATTATTGATATGGTGCGCGTGGTTATGTGGATAAGGGTTAAAGGACATCACGCACATGTCAGAAACGGGGGCGCACGTCATCAATCGCGCGTCTTCCCAACATTGCGTGTCATATTTTTGATTCGTCACACCCTATAGCCACTCATCACATTTTTCTCCCAACAAACGGTTCGCTTTCAAATCCCTCACTATAAATACCCTTTCCCCCCAAAACGTAAACCTTTACAATATCCTTCTTCTCCGACGAACCTGCAAATTTCGAGCTTCACTAAAAACCTGCAACTATGTCTTCATCTTCAGCCTCCGCTCAATCTGTTAATGCCTCAAGCGACAACGAGGTAACCCAATCCCAAGCCCAAACTTCTCACGCTCTATCATTTTTTTCAAAATCGATACGAGAAAGTAGTTCTAGTCAAGAAACCAAATAATTATTTCTTCGCTCCTTCTTCATCTGGTTTCCCTGAATTTACATATCCCCTCATTGAAATTCTTCATAATCATCCATTATACTTTGCTCTTTTAGCCACTAATCCTACCCCTGAATCTTATATAACCCAATTCTTGCTAAGTTCTTATATCACTACCTTGGACAACTCTGGATTAAGCATCATTGGTTATGTTTATCACCCAATCAACAAATCCCTTCTACCTATGGAACTAAACGTCAATACCCTGCGAACAGCCCTTCGCCTACCTTCCTTGGCAACTCTCAATTTGGATACCTTCGCCCCAACATCAACAGACGCCGAATTGATCCAATTTCTTGAATTTCACTCATACACTGCCAAGACAAAAATTGCAAAGAGGACTGAATTCAAACGAAAATGCCTTCCCCCTATTTGGAACACTCTGTTCTCGATCGTGAATTGCTGCCTAACAGGGAAGGTCGGCAGCCATGACCAAGCCTCTCACGCAATGCTTTCCATTATATATGGAATATATTTCAACCTGCCCCTCGATTACGCACAGCTCATATTCGACGATATGGTGGGATTAATCAAGAAGAAGTGCGCGACACATAGGGGTGAGAAGTCAAAAGTGAAGGCGCAGAAGAAGGCCAAAGAGGACCTCAACCATCCAAATCTTATCCTACAGAGGTTCTTTGGTCTGGTCTTTGGTGAAACGATTGCAGAGAAGCTGCCCTCTGCCGAGCCTAATGCCAGATTGTATCCAATGAAAGAGTTCCATCCCACAGAGCATGAGCTAGGGTACAGAAGCCCAAGACCTCTATCTAAAGCCATGCTCAAATACCTTAGCCATGGAGATAGGAAAGCACACAGACATGGATACAGGAGGCCAGAACCGGTCCCTGAAACCCCTCCATGTATAGGAATCCCCTTAGGAGAGAGAGTTCAAAAAATGAGAGTAGAGGGAAGAATGGAGGAGCCAGCAGAGGCTAAAGAGGTGAGTGAGGACAGACCTAGAGTAGCAAGTCCCCCACYAAAGAAGACTAAGAAGACTCAGAAGGGTGTTGACTCTTCTGAGAAGAAGAAAGGGAAGAAGAGACCCGCAGAAGAAGAGGGTCCAAGCAGTCCTCTGCAAACACCAAAG
>NW_020201001.1:3859-28952 GCF_001531365.2 Cynara cardunculus var. scolymus
GATACTAGAAGAAGAAGAAACCAGAATTCCAGAATCTGCCACAGTGGGAAGGGTTACTGAGATCCTTGAATCGATGAGCAAAATTCCTACGCAGCAAGTGTGCACAGAGCCCGTAACCACTGTGGAGGAAATTCTGCAGTGGCGTTACTCTACCGTGGACACAGAGCCCCCTTACGATCCAGAGCTTACAGGAATGCCTTCTGCGCTGCAAAGTTTCACTTCTCAAAACTCACAAGGCCACGCGAGCAGGTCTTCTCAAAGCACGTGATAACTTCTCTTGAAACCATATCTCCAAGGACTATGCTGAAGAAGACCGAGCTTTATGCTCAATATGTGGTGAAGAGGGATGACGGCAACCTCTACACGTTCACAAATGCTGACCTCCACAACCTCTGTGTATTTGACCTTATCTTCTTGCACAAAATTCTTAACAAGTACATGGAGAGGAGGTCAAACTATTCGACTTCTCTCAGAAGGCTGATTGAAGTAATGTGCTCTCAAGTAAAATACTACAGCCAGAAGGACTTCAATATCACGATGAGGTTATCCCAAACAGATTTGAAGATTTCCCCTCCGAAGAACAGGCCAAGTTGGTTACTTAGATGTCATCCCAACACCATTGTCCACAATCTCGTCTTTGGGTTTGTGTTCTTGGACAAAGATGACATTCTAAGGTTCTTTGATCCAGCAGAGGTGAACAAATATTCAACAGAGTCACTTGAGTGGGTGTTCAACCTAGTAGCAGCAGAGGTGCACAGAGGGCATTTAAGGGCGGACGAAGTGACCAGTATTCTGGAAGCAATCAAAGTTCAAGTCTCCTTCAGAGAGTGGATTTTCAAAGTCTACAAAACTATCAAGTCAGATCTGTAATTTGCCGTAGATGACTATCCAGACTCTGCTGTGGACTAATCTTCTGTAACAGTATAGGTCTGAGAAACAAATTTTCAATTCATTTCTTTTATGTAATTCTTTTCAGAGGATGAGTTTAATCTCCTCTTGTAATTCTTTCATTTAGTCATTTCTTGCATCCTTTTGTCCAATTTTACTTTTTCATACTTAGGGGGAGATTGTTAGCTCTAATATTCACTTATTGTAAAAGTATGAAAAAGTATTATGCAAGTGTTGACAGAAGGGTATCTTCCACATAAGTCAACAGAGGACTAGCAACAGAAGCTGTTTCTTCGTGCAAGTAAAGTTCAGCAGAACCTCTGATGTCTCTCACAGAGGTTCTGGAAAATGGTTCTCTGGCAATAAGATCTTACAAGTCAATTTTAGCAGAGCCTCTGAGATGGCTCACAGAGGGTCTGCGGATTCGTCTTCTGTGAAGATCCTGTCCTGCTGTTTATCAAAGGTTGTTAGCTGCATGTGCTTCTCACATGACTAGATTTTAATAGACTTTATTTGGAYGGCTTAGATGATTTCACTTTCTAGATCTGTCAGTAAGGTCGTTAGGGTCTAGTATAAATAGCAGCTTAGGCCTTTGTATTCAGTGTGCTTTCGAATTGTAATCGTCTAAATTTTCAATTGAATGAATTGAAAACCTTTGAAACTATTCTYCTTTGTTCATCTTCTTTCTCATATTAAACTGTGTGTTCTTGGTTTAATTACTCTGTTTTGTTCTTATAATTGTTTCGGCTGCACTGTGATCGTCCTAAGAGTTCATTCAGAGTAAGAGATCAATATCAAAACTGAATTTACAGGTCCAACAGTCGGGATAGATAGAAGGGGGTTTGTCCCAGTCTTAACCACTGAATAAAGAAAAGAAAAAGAAGAAGAAACATGTAGGGTAGAAGAGCCATTGGCAATCTTCATCATTGGGAGGAAGAGACCAATGTTTGTTGGCTTAGACTTGTAGTCTGGGATCCTAGACCTAAGGCGACAGATGAGTACATTTCCTTCAACGGGGTAGTTGGCACCAATGATCCGTGAGAGAATCCAACTGAGAAAACGAGTGCAGGGTACCACCTTCTCATGCTAGCGCTTGTTCAGCTCCAGCACCAGGTCGTCGAAGATCAACTGAGCGTAGTTCATGTTGATCTGCTTGGTTAATGAAATGGAAATGTTCAACACAATGCATAAAGCCTGATCCTGACCACGAGTATTGCTGCCCATGCACTGGATAAAGTGCAAGAAGAGGTACTACCATATCGCAAACATACGATTATTCTCTATCTTCATCTACAATTTCGCTGGAATTATTCTTCAAGGGCCAGTTGTAGCCAATGTCATCAAAGGTTTTGATGATGTATTCAGTGTCTGGCTCTTTGGCCAATGGCTTAGTCTTTGGGAGATGAAGGGTAGCCTTGACGGTTGGAACGCCAAAGCTGACAGTCATTCGGTTGAAGGTAAAGAAGATATCTTCAACCTTGTTCCCAGCTTTTTCCTTGTCTTCTGTGGCTTCAGTAATAAGCTAAAATTGCTTGAGGAATTCCTTGACCATGATCGACTCAAAAATAAGATCATGTCCTAACACAGAGTTCTTGAGGAACCTGGCTGCATCTGCAAACTGGGGCTTGTTTGCAGGTACGTCGAGCAGACCGACATGGTTGTTGGGTTTGAATGTGATTTCATCCAACAAGAAGTTCATGCTAGAGGTAGCAATTTCTATTTAAAAAGAAAATTAGAAGAGAAGAAGATGCATAGATTAATGTTAGAAATGCACTTTAGGTTAAAGTTTTGAAAGAGAAACTTTCTTTTGAAAAATTTAGAAAGAGTTTAGGATTTTTCAAGTAGAATAGGGTTGTGAAACTTGGTTTAAAATCAATAAGAAGAATGATTCTTAATCTATTTGTTTGTATTTAAAAGAAGCAAGAAACGTTTTTAAATAACAAACAAAGTTTCGAAGAAAAAAACAACAACAAAAAAATTAACTGAAGTTCCCAAATCATACAAAATCAGAAATAATCTTCAAGATCAAGATCAAGAACAAGAGTAGAGAGAGATTTTCACCAAATCTTCAATAGATTTCTTTGAGAGAGAATTACAGAATTGATTACAGCTCTAATCAGATTAATCAGCAGAACTAATGACAATTAGAGAATTAAATCCTATTTATACTAAGAAAATGGTAAATGCTAACTATTACAAAAATATTATAAAGGGAGAACTTGAATACAACTTTAAAGCACATTCTTGAACCCAACAATCTCCCCCTTTGGATTCAAGTTCGACATCTTGTAAATCTGGTCTTTCTGAGTCCGAGCAATTTCTCTAACCTCCTCAGTGCATTCCGATATTGCAATTTATCTTCAAGTAAATCCAAAGCATTAATCAGCAAATACCTATCTTTTGGACAAATCCTCTCCGACTTTGTAGCATTATCATTATTAACTCTTTTAGTTTCAAGCGCTCGTCTCACCATTCGTATAGTGCCATCGGAATATTTATTCAGCTCGCTGAACCTCATGAACTTTTTTATCCGACCCTTTGCATCATATATCACCCCGAACTTCGGTTGTTCAAGAATTATGTATAACGGATAGCCTTCAATATCATCTAGCTTTTGATCAGGTCTCTTCAAGTTAATGATTATTTGATTGTCTTCAAGACCCATCTGAACATCAAGAACCATAGACACCATGACATGACTCCGCATAAACCTTTTGATCGCATTAAGAGCCACAAGAACTCCTTCTCTTCTGTTCGTCATATTCCGGATTTTGTGGTACATGTGCTCCAGATCTTCTAAATACAAGTTGGAGAAGTCATCTTCGCTAAACACCCAGACCTGACCATCTTGTCAAGTAACTGTGAATACAGGATGCCAGACTCTAAGAAGTCTTTGAGCAATAATTCATTTAATTGAAACGACTCGATGTTTGGTCCAAACTTGGCTGATCGGGAGACGCTTTGCTTTGAGAAAGTGCTTGTATTCTAAACGATAGTCTTTGGTTTCCTTGTGGATACCAAGAATTTTATCAGCACTTAGAGCTTTGCGATGTTGGAGGAAGATACCAAAATAAATGTCTTCAAGGGAAGGCTCTCTGATTCTTGCCCTGTCATAGCCTGAAAAGTTCGCACGAATTGCAAACGGCACATAATTCTTTGTAAATATCTCGGCGAATCAAATGCCGCTCTAGGAGTATCGGACGCACCAACTTCAACTATAGTAGAGGGTTCAGGCAATGTTTGATGATCACCCTGGAACGGGAAGACATGATCTTCATCATTAATATCTGCTTCAAAGTCAAAATATACTCCAGTTGATTCATCAATGTTATCAATATCTTCTCCAAAATCCTGCTCTCCACCCAGTTCTCTGGCAAAAGCTTCATTAAAATCAACATTGGCCGACAAATCCAGTAGCAGCCTTGTTCCTACTGTGGAGTCCGCCAGATTTTCAACCATTGGCTCGGTCGCTGGATTTGTCTCCAAAATAATATCATCTTCCACAATTATTGGCTCAATAGTTCTTTCCCTTATAGATTCAGGAACAGAACTTTCGATGTTTACAACTTGAGAAGTTGGCTCTCTGTCAACACTTTGAGCACGAGCAGACGACTTAGCCACCCTTTGTCTTTTTCTCTCCCCCTCATGATGATCTGGATCGTCCGGATCATCATGCCTTCGTTTCAGTGAGGTGCCTTGAGCTCGACAAGTCTCTTCCAAAATAGATACCAGTTCGAAGAGGGAATCAATTGAACTTTAAGGGTTTGAGTGTTTGATGTGATTAACTTACTAACTTTAGAGAAGCTAGAAGCAACCACATCCTGAAATGCCAAAAACTCTGAGGCTCTAACTGTGGGATCATTATCAATTTGCTGTCGGAGGAGCCCAACCAGATCTGCATCTTCCGCATCAGGGTTTTGTGATGACATCAGTTTAGCATATAATAAGGATTTAAGCTCATCCACCGATTGCTCTTGTACCGTCGGAGGCTCAGGTATAGGCGGTGGTGACGGCACAAATGGTTGATCTTCTACTACTTGCTCCTTCCCCTTCAACAATCTTTTGAGACTAGAAATTTGAGCTTCCATGTTATCTTGAACAGCCTTTAGGGCACCGTCCAAATATTCCCTTGACACGAAGTCTGGTAAGATCACTCCTGGATCACTTAGATTACCAGTTGAGACAACAGTTGAATAAACTGTTGTGCCTACGTTCAGTGTTGGCAAAATGGTAGCACTGTTAGGACTTCCGACCGTTCCTTGTGGTTGGTCAAAAGACGCCACTGTGGTCGTTCCGCCATATTCACTAAGAACCGCAATAGGAGCAACAGATGCTCTAGACTTTTGTGTACCTATGTGTATCGGCTCTAGACTCGAGGTGCACAGAATCAAAGTTGTAGGCTGGGGCAGCGGCCTACTTATTTCAATATCTACATTCTTCGAATGAGAAGTAGATAGAGTATGTGCTATATCCCCATGATGAATTGAAACAACTGGTTGTTGAGAACCAGTTGAGGGGTCGGGATGGGTATGCAAGTGCATAGTTGGGCTAGCTATGTCTTCTTCAATACCAACATTCAACGGATGAATGTCGATAGCAGATGTGGGTACCCGGCTATGTGTATCCGCTGGGATAGGAGCTTGATCTTGATTTTGTGCTCCACTCTCACACTCACCATCTTCTTATTCTTCCCTTGCACTCAACCTCTCAACATTTTCTACTTGAGCTCCCTCATCACCTTCTTCTACTGGAATATCTGACATATCTTCCAGCATTCGATCATATTCATCATACTGCCTCCAAAATCATCAACATTGAATGATAGAGAATGCAGACTTGGACAAGTCTGTGGAGCTTCAAATTCTGGAAAAATATCTTCAATATTCTCAATCACTGCTTCGGTCTGAATATTTTGAGAAAGTATCGGTTGAGCAGGTTTGTCAGCATCATCATTATCATCACCCTGAGCTGCCTGATTATCGGATATCGTATCTTTCGAACTTGAAGAAGTCATGGAAGTATTATCTGTTGAAGTACTATGCTGATCAGCGGCTCCTCCTCCTCATCACCCCTCTCATTTACATTTTCTCTCAACGCACAACCTTGTTCAGGTAACCCTTGTTCCTGAACACTCTCACCTACAGCTATAACTTTTCTCTCAGCTGAGGCATGGGGTGATCCCGGGGCAAGTTCAACCGGTTCTGGTGGAACTATAGGATCTATCACTCTTCTATAGTCAACTACACACTGAGACCTCTGATTAGCGAAGGCAAATAGCTCGGGTGGGATTTCCATAATTGAGTCTAAATCTTCAACTTCGGTATGTTGTTGAATGCGAGTCATGACGAACGACGGCCTAATTTCACTGTTTGCTCTGGCCAGAATGTCTTCGTTTGAGTTCATTATGGCTTTAATAAAAAGTTGCAGAAATCGTTGAAACAATATGAACTTTTTGGCTTTAGACGGAAACCGTTTAGCGTTGACGAGCTTGACTAGTTCGTTACATATTATGAGTGCATAATCGTACTTGCGCGTAAATACGATCCCATGGAAGAACTTTAGGAACGAACTGCTGCACGTATCGATTCCGGCAGTCTTTGACGTTAGGCATCTGTTGAGGATTGAAAACAAGAGATGCCAGATGACGGTAGGAATCGCCGTTTGAACTGGGACGGATTAGTCAACTCTTGCGAGTATCCTAACCGTTTGATATCACGGCATAGTTCGTCATCTGTCACAAGTGTTTCAAAGCCTGTTGAGCCCGGTCCCGGAAGGCGTAGAATTCTTCGGAGTTGTTTTAGCGTCAAACGACTGACATATTCGTCTACGCTCCCTTCGAAGTAGTAAGTGTCTCCGTTTTTCGCCAGTATTAAAGTATTCCAAAGCTGCTGAAGATATATCATAGGGACAGGTGTATGGACAGAAAGAGAATATGAAATTGGATGTCCGCGAAGTTAAAAAAAATGGTTATTTGGTTTTATTTCGAGGAATTGGCTTTGAGGTAGTAAAGTTTCTTCAGGAGTTGGTTGGTTTAATGGCTGGGGAGGGTTATTGATGTTATCAGACCTGACTGAAGGAATATGGGATTCCTCGTCAGACTGATTGTGTTGATCCGCCATTTATACCTGTAAAATATCTAGAAGGTTAGATCCCGAATTAATAAACAAAGCTAATTTCTCAAAATCAAAGTAAAAAAAATTGAAATTGAAAAACTTAAAAAAATCAAGACAAAAAAAATTAACTAAACTAAAAAAAATCTAAACAAAAAGAAACTAGAACTAAAAAAAATTAAACTAAAAAAATTTCTTTAAAAAAATTTAAAAAAAATCTAACACTAAAAAAAATTACTTAAAAATATTCTAATTTTTTTTTACTAAACAAAAGAATTATTCTAAAAAAATTATTCTAAAAAAATCTAAACCAAAATTTAAGTAAGAAAAGAAAAGTTCTAATTCCTAAAAAAAGAAAGAAAGAAAAAATAACTAAGTAACAAAAAAATTTCATCCGGATTCAATATCCGGACAAAACAAAAAAAAATAACAAATAAACCTAAGTCTAAAAACCCTAAACCGAACAATATCCACCGGATTAAGGTTGATCGGAGTAAACTCCAGGTCACCTTCTCCGGTGAATAATCCGGTCAAAACACAAAACGCTTAAATCGACTAAAAAACCTAAAACTAACCTAAAATCAAAACTTATTAACACCAGATTTATTAGATTTGATTCATTAAGATTTAATCGATTTAACAGTCCAAAAAGATTAGATTCACGGTTTAGTTTCTGATTCAAAAAGAATTAAGTCCAAGATTGTAACAACCCCATAAGAACATATCCCAAGTTCAACATAATAGAATAGAAAACCTTTAAGAATAGGGAAGAAACAGAATCAATTGAACGAGATTAGAAGATCTTGAGCGATTTAACAACAAGAATCACCCAGAGACGATGATGAATAGTAATGAACGATATATGGTAAAAGTAAAAAAGAGCAGTGTAAAAAACGATCGAGTATTTATAGTCAAAGTCAAAAATCGTTCAAATTCTAAACCGCTCAAGACTTATCCGGATTAGGATCAATCGGACAAGAGGTGTCCGATTTAGAGAATATTGAAAGAACTAAGAGTTAATCCGGACAATAAATCGCTCAAGGCACAAGCAATTTAGAAGAACACCGGTCACGGGTCATCCGATTTAAGAATAAACCGCTCAAAAGTCAATCGATTTAAGAATAAACCGCTCAAGGGATGATCGATTTTAAAATAAATCGCTCAATATAGGACTTAAATCGCTCAAAGAACAAGCGATTTAAACACTTCAAATGCATAAAGGAAACAAGCAATTTAGATATCCGCTCAACAAAACCAAGCGATTTAGTAATCCGCTCAACTCCTTAGGAAACATATCTAACCTTATCCGGATAAGATTTTTTCATATAGCCTTTTGTCCGGATTAGCCTAAATCGGACACTACTTTGTCCGGATATGCAATAAATCGGACAAGTGTTGTCCGGATTAGTCTAAATCGGCCAAACACTTTTTAAACTCTAAATCTTTCAAAAATTAGATAATGTTTAATATCATGTAAGAATAATATAAAAACTGTTAGTGCAGATAGATAAAATCACTCCTCCTCAAAATATGACTCAGATAAAAATACAAATAAAGATCCACACTCCCCCTCAAATATAGAYTTCCACGATCAAAGAATTTAAAATCAGATAAAAAAATGAAACACTGACTTGTATTAAAAAATACAGATATTTTGACCAAATGAATTTGAATTAAATACAATTCAATAAATTGAATTGTTTTTRATAAAAATTCAAAATTTCAAATTAAGCATACCTAACTTAGATACTAGAAAGCTAAAGCGTTTTTCATCTAAAGCTTTCATAAATAAGTCAGCTAACTGAAATTATGTATTTACAAAATACAGTTCAATGGTTTCTTTTTCTACATGATCTTTAATAAAATGATACCGGATATCTATATGCTTGGTCATTGTGTGTTGAACAGGATTACATGATATAGCAATTGCACTTTTAGAATCACAATAAATGGGAATTTTATTAAAATAAAACCTGTTGTCTCTGAGCTATGTTTGCATCCATAAAACTTGAGAACAGCAGCTAGCAGCAGCTACATATTCTGCTTCAGCAGTAGATATGGACACACAATTCTGTTTCTTTGACGCCCAGCTGACTAATTTGTCTCCCAAAAATTGTAGATGTCCCGAAGTACTTTTTCTGTCCAACATACAGCCTGCATATTTTGCATCTGAGTAAGCTGTCAGTTCAAAACTAGTACCCATGGGATAACAGAGTCCAAGATTAGCAGTCCCTTTTAGATAACGAAAAATGCGCTTAACGGCACTTAAATGGGACTCCTTTGGATTAGCCTGATATATGGCACAAAGATGTGTTGAAAATATAATATCCAATCTACAAGACGTCAAATACATTAAAGAACCAATCATGTCTCGGTATGTTTTCTGATCTACAGCTTTTCCAAACGGATCAACGTGTATTTTCGTTCCATGAGCCATAGGTGTTTTAATCGATGAACAGTTTTCCATATTAAATTTCTTCAGGATATCAAAAATATATTTTGTTTGATAGATAAAAATTCCCGAAGATAATTGTTTTACTTGAAGACCTAAAAAGAAGTTTATCTCACCCATCATGTTCATTTTAAAACGTGAAACCATTAAGGCATAAAAGTTTTTGCAGTATTTTGGGTTCCTAGATCCAAATATTATGTCGTCTACATAAATTTGTATCAAAATAATATCCGACTTATCCTTTTTAGTGAAAAGGGTTGTGTCAATATTACCTTCGAGAAGCCTGACTTTACCAGAAATTCTGATAAGATGTCATACCAGGCTCTCGGAGCTTGTTTAAGACCATATAGAGCTCGGTCGAGGATACATATGTGATTCGGCTTTGATTGATCCACAAAACCCTCTGGTTGAGCAACGTAGACTTCTTCCTTGAGAAGACCATACAGGAATGTTGTCTTGATGTCCATCTGGTACACTATGAAGTTCTTGTGTGCAGTGTACGCCAGAAACATCCGTATTGCTTCGATCCGTGCTACCGGGGCAAAGGTTTCATCATAGTCAACACCTTCTTGTTGATTGTATCCTTTAGCGACGAGTCGGGCCTTATTTCTGACCACAATGCCATCTTCGTCCTTTTTGTTTTTGAATACTCATTTTGTACCGATAATCGTCTTGTTGTTGGGACGAGGTACCAATCTCCAGACTTTACAGTGCTTCAAACTGATTCAGCTCATCTTGCATCGCGAGAATCCAATCCGGATCAGCTAAGGCTTCAGATACTTTAGTTGGTTCAATGTTACTCAGAAACGTGGAGTATAGACACTCATTAGCTGTAGTAGACCGAGTACGAATAGGTGTTGTTGGATCACCAATAACTTGATGTATTGGATGATTCCTGGTCCACTTCTTGCTATGAGGTAGGGGAACATAGGAACTTTGATCTGAGTTTTGATCAGTGTAAGTATTTGGAGAGTTAATCGGAACAGGTTCAGTTGAAGGCTCAATATTTGGAACTGGAGTAGGCTGAATATCTGACTGAGGTAAGAAATTTTCATCTTGCATGACTGATACCTCTGGTACATTAGACTTTACACCCTCTTCATGTTGAACTGGACCGTCAGGAGTTTCCATCTTTATCTCTTCATCGACTTCTTCCGTTTCTTCTTCAGTTTCAGTTACTGGAACGTCAGGAGATGGACTAGATAATTGTTGTTCAGTTTGCGTATTCCTGGACAAATCAGTGGACTGATTAGATTTATTTTCAAAATATTCTTCGTAAAAGTACTCAAACAATGAATCTCAGTCAGAATTATTAGTATTTGAATATTCAGGTTTATCTGCATTGTGTGTAGTGTTAATTATCAGCCCGGGTCCTGAACCGTGTTGTTTAGAAGCCACATCAATTGCTTCATCAAATGACACGTTCACGCTCTCATTGATGATTTTAGTCCTTTTATTGTAGATCCTATATGCAGCAGATGTTTTGCAATATCCTACGAAGACAGCTTCATCAGCCTTTGCAGCGAACTTCCCTCTGTCCTCTTTATCATTTAGAATAAAACACATGCAACCAAAAACTCGAAAGAATTTATATTAGGTATTCATTTGATTATTATTTCATACAGAGTTTTACCAAACCTTTTGTGAACGAGAGATCGGTTCTGGGTAAAACAAGCAGTCGCTATTGCTTCAGCCCATAGGAATAATGGAAGCTTTAAGAAAGTAAGTAGAGTATGTGCTGCTTCCACCAATGTTATGTTTTTACGCTCAACGACACCATTCTATTGCGGTGTTCGGGCTACCGAAAATGTATGTATGACACCTATGTATTCGAGGAATGAGCTGAGTGTATTATTCTTGAATTCGGTTCCGTTGTCAGTTCTGATTTTCTGAACTGACAGTTGCAGATTATTTTGAATTGTCTTCAAGAAAGAGGTGATTGTCTCAGCTGCTTCATCCTTTGACCTCAGAAAATGAATCCAGGTATATCTTAAATAATCGTCGACTATGACCAACACATACTTCTTTCCGTTTATGCTTTAGACTCACATAGGACCACAGATAGGGGTGCTCAAAAACCCAACCAACCCGATAAACCCGATCAACCCAACCCAACCCAACGCGAAATAACCCAACCCGAAGCAACCCGATGTCTAATCCAGTTGTAAAATTTTCAAACCATAGGTATTGGGTCTATTGGGTTGCTATTATTTGAACCCAACCCAACCCGATGAACCCGATATCTTTTTATTTCTTGGATTTAATATGGTTGTTGAATTTCTATTAATATATACATTAGACAATTACACTATCATGTATGCTTTTCATATACACATATTTTCAATCTATTCATATATTCATATAACTCATTCATATATATGTTCAGTAAATGTGAACATATATATGTAGAGAAAATTAATTGAATGTGATATACGTAAGAAATATGGATAAGTTGTATCAAATGGTTGATGATGAAAAAGAAATTATGAGTAGAGAAATAACATCATATTCAAGGTTAGAAGAATATTTTAATATACCAAAGTATCAACCCGACCAACCCATACGGGTTGGTTTCGTTTGGGTTGCACTTTGGTTTGGGTTGGGTTGGGTTAAGATTTTTCCAAACCGCAAGCATTGGGTTGGGTTGTTCAAATGTGTTCAACCCGATCAACCCAACCCATGAGCACCTCTAACCACAGAGATCCATATGGAGGAGATGTAGAGGACGTTCGGTATTGAACTCTGTCTTCAGCTTATGTGAAGCTTTCTTCAGCTTACTCATCTCACATGTGCTGCACACATGATCTTTATGAAACTTTAAGTCCGGGATGCCTTTAACCAAGTTGTCACAAACCAACTTGTTCAGATATTTGAAGTTTAGGTGAGAAAGACGTCGATGCCACAGCAGATTCTGCTTCAAGGATGCCTTGGATATCAAGCAGACATCAATATATACTTGAGTGTTGGATAGGTCAATTGTGTAGAGGTTTGATCTTCTGATTCCAGCTAGAAGCTCCTTACCATCAGTAGTACGGATGCTGCACTAGTTAGCTTTAAAACAAACTTCTAAATTCTTATCAAAAAATTGACCTATGCTAAAAAGATTATGTCCAAGCCCTTCGACATACGACACTTTCTTTATCATTAAATTCCCAGAAATTACGTCACCGTATCCAAGGATAGGCGCGTATTGATCGTTTCTGAATCTTACCGTACCTCCAAATGATTCAACATAGTTAGATAATAATTCTTTTCTACCAGTCATGTGCTTAGAACATTCGAATTCTAAGAACCACACATACCGGTTAATCTGCAAAAGTGAATCAATTGGGTTTTGATACCCATTTTAGATTGGGTCCTTTGAGATCAGATCTTGTTGGTGGTATASTATATGTATCAAACCAACGTTCTTTAAAATGAATTTTCTTAGATAAAGCAGATAAAGCAGAATGCATGAAATGATAAGGTTTAAAAGAAGTAAAAGACTTAAGAAACTCATTCAATCAACACGGAGAACAATTATTTTTACCATTTCTAATATCAAACAATTCATCTACTGAATATCTTTTTACAGAATTATTCAATGTCGAATTATTTAATACAAACTTAGTAAAATTATTCTTCTTCTGTCGAGTTGAAGATTTTTCTTCTTCTTTTACCCTCCAAACCTTCTTAAACTTCAACGGGTTATCTGAAACAGGAAAAATAAAATCATCAGCTTTAAATGAATGATGACCTTTATGTTTACTTTTCTTATTAGCAAGCTTCTTCTGTTTCCTCGAATTCTTTTTAGTTTTAATCTTTTTATAATACCAATTCTCGGAAACAGGTTTTTCATTAAAATTCTTTTCCAAATCTGAAACTAAATCTGAAACTAAGTCAGAATCCTCAGTCATTTAATTTTTAACAAGGAAATCTTCATGACTGGAAAGCTTCTTAGTGAAGTCGAACTGATCAATCTCATCATCCAAACAAGTTTCTGATTTCAAGATATCTGAAAAATTATTTTCTTCATTTAAAATATTTATTTCTTCTGAATCAGAAGCTTCACTTGAAGATTTAGTACACGAGAAATACTCAGACTCAACTTGTTCCGTTTTAACTTTAGAATTTTGTAAATTTTCAATTTTATTTAAAAGTTCTTGTTTTTGTTGATTAAATGAAAGTCGTTCTTCATTTAAAATCTTTTCCAACTGAGCCACTTGTTTTTCTAAATATAAGGTAGGAGTATAAAGCTTTGGGTCAGCGAGTTTCGATTCAAGCTCTGCTTTAGAATATCTGTGAAAATAATCAGTTGAAAGTACAGAGTCTTGATTTTGTAGCTATCATTTAAGTTTTTAATATCAAACGGAACTTGCATCTTGTCTTTTCTTTGTCGGTTAAAATCTTCTCGTTGTTCTAGCTCATCAGAAGATTTTGTGAATTTTATTTGAAACTCGGGTCTGCAATCAACATATTCAAATTTATATAGAGTCGGGGTATAATATAAAGTTTTTCCTACAAAATTTGGATTTTCGTACCCCAACCCTTCCCGGGGGTTAAAGAATCTTGTTTCAGAGGGTTTGTTTAGAAAAAATTGTTTGATCAGTCTGCGCTCTCTTATATAACTTTTCTTTTTTAGCCTTCAGTTTTTCATTTAATTGAATAATTTATAATTCAAGCTTACTAATTTTAACAACCAATTCTTCATTTACTAATTCTAACGACTTATATCGTTCCTTGGAATCAGATAGCTCGGTTTTTAAGACATTGGATTTTTCATTAAATGTTTTAGATTCAGATAATAAAGATTTTGCCCAATCCAAATTTCCAGCATTTTCATCAAATAATTTGATGTATTACTCTTTTTGCGTTTGTAATTCTTTTTGAAAATTATTTGAACGCAATTTTTCTGTTTTTAATTGTTGCTGGAAAGATTGGAGTTTAAGCATCATCTTTTGCATCTGAGTAATGCACGAATTCTCCAATACCTAATCTTCTATCTCAGCATTCTGTTCTTCTCCTTCATCTGAAGAACCACTTTCAGTTCTCGCCATCAAGCATATATGAGCCACAGTTTCTAACTCTTCCTCCTCATCAATTAAGTTTAACCAATGGTCGTCTTCTGCCATTAATGCTTTGCCCGTATCTCGTTGTTTCGAGATAAGAAATTTGTTTTTGTAATAGTTGGTATTTCTTGTTATCGGCTTTCTGCAATTGACAGAGAAGTGACCTAGCTTGCCACAGTTTAAGCATTTTGTATGCTCATCAGCTACGCCTTTTACAAATTTCTTCTTCTCTTCAGTCATCTTTTCATGTTTCTTCTCAAATCTCTTCTCTTCATACTTCTTCTTTTTGCCGAATTTATCTTTAAATTCGTATTTTGAGCCTGAAGAGAATCTTTGATTGTTTGAATGCGGTCTTTTCTGAAACATCTTTTGGAATGCTTTTGTTAGCATTGCCATGACATGTTTGAATTCAATCATCTCAGAGTCTGAATCAGAGCTGTCGCTTCCTTCACTCGCCGATTCACTTGATTGGCTGATCTCCTTCACTTGCTTTCCAGATCTGCTTTTACCCTTCTTTTCAGATACAAAGGCTAAAGGATCAGCAACTTCCTTTTCCTTTTTCTTCTTAGAATCTCGGACCTCTAAAACTTCTTCCTCGTTCTGCTTTAGAGTTTCATAAACCTCATGTATGTCGATATCAGATAGGGATTTGTTGAATCTGATATGGTTAGCATAAAGTTTCCACTCTGGTTGTAAGTTGCTAAGGAATTTAACATTTATCTCTATGACAGTTTTAGAGATTCCGTTTTTGGTCAGCTCATTAAGCAATCAGGTAAGTCTGTCATAAACATCGTCAAGGCTCTCTCCGTCTTTAGCCTTGAACTCTTCATAAGCAGATATACAGTTAGTGATTTTTAACTGAGTTTCGACTTTGGAACCCATCATCATCTTTTCAATTTGAACCCACATGCTGTGACCAGATGATTTATGGCTGTCAATGCTCGTGTAAATATCGTTGGTCAGTGCTTGCATCGTGTAGGACTTGCATAACACATCAGCATGTGATCTCTCCTTTTCTTTCGTAGTGTATCTGAACTTCTCTTTTATGACTCTTTGCGCAGGTCTGCCTTCATCAGGAACAGCAAGTTACAGCAGGTGCTTCCATCAAAGATTCCAAGATCAGATCACCTTCTTTCATTCACTCAATGAAGTTGAGAGGAATCTATCCCTCCATTGATTGTAATCTCCTCTAAACAGTACAGGTGGCTTGGTGTCATTACCGGTAGCCATTGCCTCTCTTGAACTCATTTTATCAGATTAGTATGATATAGGATCAACTGCAGTTCAAAATTTGAATTAAAGTATTAGGATTCAAAAATATTTCAATTAAATCGCACACAAGAATTTGCACTCATTCAAGACTTAGAAAAAAATAAGCACAAAACTTATCCGGATTAGAAATCCGGTCAAGCTTATCTGGATTAAAAGTCCGGACAAAAGAGATAGTCTTGAATTTCTAATCAACACAAGTTCTCCGGATTAGATATCCGGACAAAACAGGCAATCAAACTCGCACAATTAACAACAAATCCAGATGAGAAATCCGGTCAATTCAAACACTTAGTCAAATTCTCAAAAATGAATATGGACGTAAAAAGTCAACAAGTCAACAAGTCAAGTCAACCTAGTCAACAGGTCAAAATACATACAAATCCGCTCAAATTCAAAATCAACAATTCAAATTCGCTCAATTAGTCAACAAATTCAATTTGTTCAAAAAGTCAACAAAATCAAATCGCTTAACAAACAAGGTCAAATATATCAATCTGCTCACTAAAGAAAGTCAAACACCGCTCAACAATCCGTTCAAACAAGTCAAAGTCAAAAATCGCACAAAGATCAAATCGTACAAACACTTGAGATTAAACCGCACAATTAAATCGTACAGGTAACAACCAGATAAGATAAATCACTCACTAACTCGCTCACGTTACAATCGATTTACCTCTAAATCGATCAAGTCTTACCGGTTTATCCTAAATTCACAAACAATCAATTCACAAATTTACAAGTCTTAAATCGTACAAGTATTAAGCGATTTACACTAAACCGATCAAGAGTTATACGGATTAGGATTCAAGCACAAACATAAATTTTAACACTTTTTCACCAAAAAATGGATCAAAACATGCAAAATTATGAGTTTTTGAAGAACACAAACAGATTTCGTAAACTCAAAAATCGATTAAAAATGGTTCAAAACTTGATTAAAATCAAAATCGATGTGAATCAAAGTTGTTCAGATTGAAAATGAAAATTCAGTAGTGCAAATTATATCAATTAACACTAAAAAAACGATTCAAGCAAAAAATGTGCAATCTGGACGAAGAACTTCAAGAACAGATGAAGAACAGTCAAGAACAGTCGATTTAATCCACTAAAATCGGTGCAAAATCCTCGAAAAATTTGGTTAATCCTCTAAACAAATTGCTGCAGACTGTGCTCTGATACCAATTGAAGTTCCCAAATCATACAAAATCAGAAATAATCTTCAAAATCAAGATCAAGAACAAGAGTAGAGAGAGATTTTCACCAAATCTTCAATAGATTTCTTTGAGAGAGAATTACAGAATTGATTACAGCTCTAATCAGATAATCAACAGAACTAATGACAATTAGAGAATTAAATCCTATTTATACTAAGAAAATGGTAAATGCTAACTATTACAAAAACATTATAAAGGGAGAACTTGAATACAACTTTAAAGCACATTCTTGAACCCAACATTAACGATACAAACCTGTTTTGATTAGGAATAAAGAAAACCGGTTTGAAGTTTAGGGAAGTTCTTGTTTGCAAAAAGTCTTTGAGAGCAAGAGTTCTTGAGAAATTTTGTGTAAGCATAAAGGAAAATATGAGAGGGTATCTCATATATTTATAGGTAGGATGAGAGAGAAAGAAGAGAGAGGGAAAAATGACTCTTCGAAAAGATGTGCAATGATGAAAAACTTTGCACGTCATCACCCTGTGATTGGGTGGAATAGTAATGGACCGCATCTGTCAGAAGGACACATGTGTAATGAGAGTTCATTATTCAAAAACTTTAATGACGTCACAAATATGACCATTCATTATCTTTTTCTTTTAAAAGATCACTGAATAAAGAAAGAATTCAGTGATAACTTTAAGATTCTTTTAAAAACATAAGGATCATTGAATAAGAAAGTTCAGTGATATTATTAAGATAAGAAAAGAAAAACATATCTTAAAAGTAAGATATATTTGCTGAAGAATTTCAATGATATAGAAACAATGAATCATTTCACCTTTTAAAACATTTTAATCACTGAATAGGAAAGATTCAACGATAGTTTTGTTTTAAGAAAAGACAAGTAAATATACCTTAAAGATATACTTACTAAAGAGTTCAGTGATAGAAGGAAACACTGAAACATCTTTTTTAAAACATTTTGATCACTGAATAAGAAAGTTCAGTGATGGTTTTAAGATTTTGGAAAAGAAGATAAGTATATATATACCTTAGAGAGAAAGATACATTTACTCAAGAGTTCAGTGATAGAATAAGAACACTGAATCATTTCACTTATGTATCACTGAGTATTGTTTAGAACTGAAGGAATTAATCCTCAGCGTTCAACATTCAAAGTTTGCTGATTAAGATGTGAAATGTTGTCTCATCAAAAGGCTTTGTAGAAAGGTCGGCGAGTTGGTACTCAGCGAGTTGCATAGCAATGACCCAACTTGGGTCAGTGATAGTCTCATTGATTTTCTTGACCTGCACTTGGATCACCTAGAATTTGATGGATTGGATGGTCTTTCATCCATCACTGAGCTGGTTGAAGATAACCTTATGAGATTGGGAGATCAGGCATAGAAGATGAGGCATCAACAATAGAGTCTTCAGAAACAAGTTGGATTTCTGAAGAGCCTTAGATAGCGATTCAGCAACTGATAGATGTTCAGTGACTGAAGGAGATTCAGCGACTGAAGGGTCAATATTTGAAATAGAAGGAGGTAAGTGACCAATGGGAATGGCAACAATCCCTTAAGAGGATTCAACTCTGTTACTAATCACATCTGGAATGATAAATGGATCATCGTCAGCTTCTGGGAGGTCAGCGTTCATTTGATTGCTAAAGGAATCTTTATGTTCTTCATAGTGAGATATCATCCAGTTATCTAACTCTTCATCATCTTTAGAGATGGGTAGAATTAGTTAATTGAGACTGATCAAAAGTTACATGAATAGATTCCTTTATTGTGTGTCGTCTTTTGTTGAATACTCTAAAGACTGTGGACACTGAAGAATATCCAAGAAAGATTCATTCATTAGCTTTGGGATCGAACTTTCCAAGCTGGTCTTTGTCTTCTTGAATCTCTTAAAGATCAGCGATAAGTTCTAAATAAAACAAGTAGTGCTGACAGCTTCAGCCTAGAATTAAGTAAGGAGATGAGATTCACTAATTATTGATCGAGCGGCTTCGATGATCATTCGATTTCTCCTTTCAGCGACCCCATTTTATTATAGAGTTCTCACAGCTGAGAAGTTGTGTGAGATTCCATTGTTTACAAAGAAATCATCAATGGTACTGTTTCTGAATTAGTGCCATGATCACTCCTGATAGACCGTACTCTGATGTTGTTCAGTACTTCTATGTGTTTGATGAACGAGATGATTTCTTCAGGTGCATCACTCTTAAATCTGAGAAAGAAGACCCAAGTGTACCTGGAAAACTCGTCAATAATAACGAGCATATATTTCTTCCAGCTATAGATTGCATATTGACTGGACCAAATAAATTCATGTGCAATAGCTGAAGCGGAGAAGTCACTGAAGAGACATGCTTAGATTTGAAGCTTGCCTTTGTCTGTTTCCCCTTTTTGCACGCTAAACAAAGAGATTCCTTTGCAAATGAGTGCCAAGGAAGGCCAATGACAAGATCTTTTCGAGACAACTAATTCAACGTCTTGAAGTTGAGATGAGAAATCCGTTTGTACCATAGCCAGTTGATATCTAAAGAGGCTTTAGAAAGAAAACAACTATTCTCACGGAAGGGATAATCCATATTGATGACGTACACATTCTCTACATGAGAACCTGTAAGAGAAAGGTTGCCATATTTGGCATAGACATAACATGAGTTCTTAAGAAATTTCACTATGAAATATTTATCACAAAGGTGACTGATGCTAAGAATATTGTGCTTCAGTCCTTCAACATATGCACACGTCTGAAGGTGGTTGCACCATTGGTTAATATAACAAAGCGCATGGTATATCCTTTTCAGTTTCCTCCAAAGGTCACAGAGGGTCCTCTTTCCTCTTTGTAATCAGTGAGCAGGGACTTGTCTTTGGTCATGTGTCTTGAACATCCACTATCAAGATACTAGATGCCTTTGACTTCCTACAAAAGAAAACAAATTAAGAATGCTTTGGTACCCATTTCTCAACAGGTCCAGTGGAGTTAAAGGAGACATCCACTGACGCTGAAGACTCAGGGTCAGCAGATAACTTCACTAATCCTGAAGAAGAGACTTTGGTGGACTTTTTCACTTTAGTCATTTTCACAACTTTGGTGGCTGATTTCGCCTTGGCTGATTTTTCAGCCTTAGCTGGCGGACCATATTTAATAACTGAAGGACACTTTTTGGCAATATGTGAAGTTTTGCCACAATGACGTCACTTCCTGAAGCTGAAAGAATCTTTAGGGTCAGAAGGGTCAGAGAGAACAGAAGAGGAACAAGCTCCAACGATTCATTTCTCATTTGTTTGAGGAGGAACAACTGAGGGTTTAGATACCTTGGGTGAAAGATTCACTTTTAGCTTTGGCTTAGATCTTTGAGAGGGTTCAGAGACCTTGGTCCCCGAGGAAGAAGTTTTCAAGAAGGAATAGATCTGGGTCTATTTGACTTGTTGGCCTTCTTGGGAAGAGAATTGCTGGCAATGGATTTACCTTTGTCTTTGCGTCATGGACTCGATGGAGTTCCTTCAAAAGGAGTCTGAGACTCTTAGTGGAACTTTCAACTGGATGACTGTCAGCTTCGGCATCCCCACTATCAAGACCATTCTCCACCTTTCCAAGAAGACTCCCTACGCCAGTGAACCCTCCACTGAAGACATCATCAAAACTATTGATGATGTTGGCTACAATTGGCTAACAAAGAAGGACTCAAGTGAGGCCCTGAAGTCACTGTCCAAGATTGAGAAGAATCGTATATCTGATGTGTGACAATACTTGTTCTCCCATTTCATCTAATGCATGGGAGGCAAGACAGGTGGCCAAAACTAGGCTTCTCGAGTCACTCTCAACCTCGGTGTTTCTGTCATCCACCAGCGGAAGGTTAACTATGCATAGTTGATCTTTGAAGACCTAGCTCTGAACCTGAACAAGCGTCGGTATGAGAAGGTGGTGCCCTACACTAGATTCTTATGCATGGTGTTCGTCAAGATCTTTGGCAACAAGTACACGACCAAAGGTAATATGCCCATCTGTAGGCTTGGGTCTTGCATCTTGGACCACAATTCTAACCCTACAGATGTTGGCCTCTTAACCCCAATGTTGGCTATTGCCAATGGCTCTCCCTCCCTACCTTTCTGTTTCTACTTCTTTTATCTCCCAGGTGGTCATGACTGAGGCAAACCCCCCTCAGTCTATCCTAACAACCACCTCCATATCCTCTAAGAGGACTTCCACTCAAACCCATCTTGGTCCTTCGTTGAGGACGAAGAAAGCCAAAAAACGGCCAGCCAAGTCGTTGACTATTACCTCGCAACAGTTTCAATCATTAAAACATGCCTTATCCCTGAGGCGCTTTCTCTGTTACCCCCTCCTAGCTCTTCACTGATCTCATGAGACACTGTTGTACATGTGGCAAGTCACCCAACCGCCTCAGTGACCCAAATCACTAAAAGTGAGAATATCAGCATCGCCACTTCTGAACACTCACGTCCTTTCTCAACCACTCTCTCTTCTCTTCCTCCCTTGGTCCCTACACGTGCTAGTGACTCATCAGTAGTTGTCCTCGCTAATGATGAAGCACCCACTACAGGACCTAAGGTGCTTCTCTCGAGGTGCCTCAAACACAGGATGCCTATCCTCTCGATGGCGATTTTAAGACCACAAGTGTCAATCCTTTGGATGGTGCTGAGGATCCTTCAGGTACTCCATTCTCTCCCTATCCTTCCATTTATTCTAACTTAGAGACTTTTAATACTCAAGTTTTCCCTTCCTTTTCAGGTCCTTCTGCTTCGGAGCCCACAACCATGGAGACGGATGTCTATGACATGGGTGAGGACGTCAAGCTCCTCCTCCCTACCATGGCGAAAGTCTTGGACAAAATGGACCAAGTCCACCAAGACATACCCATAAAGGATGACCTCACCCACGACCTCTCTGCTGTCAAAGCTGAGGTCTGTGAGGTGAAGGAACTGCTGAAGACAGTGCAAGTTAAAGTATGCACCAACACTAAGGCCATTGACGCTTTAAACAGCAAGGCCAATGAAGTGCAAGTCCAGCTCGCTAGGCACGGTGAGCTCCTCAAGCAGATTCTGACGCTTCTCTAGCATCCGGCCCTGGTCCCCGAACCTTCGTTCACTGATGATGACCGCTAATCTCTAGACCAGGTAGCCAAATTTAATTTGTTACAAGTCGAGGCCCTCTCAAACCTCGAGCTTCATACATAAGATCTTTTGTAGCATCTTAATGATCTTGCCTCTTCTATTGCTGATGACAAAGAGGGGGAGAAAGACTTGCCTAAAGAAATTGTTGAAGAAACTGAAGTTGAAGTTGTTGTTGCCGCTGAAGCTGAAGTTGACCCTCTAGTTGTGATCCGTCAATCTTAGGATGCCATCACATTCAATGAAGTTGAAGGTAATGCTGATGTTGAGGGTGATGATGATGTCGTTATAGCTCCAGCTATTAATGAAGACCTTCCCACCACCTCTACATTAAATGTTGGTAATAAGGAAAGTGACAAGGAAGATGAGGATGATGAAGATCTTCCTCTGCCTAACGTTGGACAAGACATTGGTGATGATTATGATGAATACAATGACGATGACGACGAATTCATGATTCAGTATCACTCAAGACCGGGACTAGCTCAGAAGGGTGTCTTCCTATGGGAATCTACATCCCAGGAGGAGAAATCTAAAGGGAACCTGCACACCACCAGCAAAAATAAAGGTGTGGCTGAAGAGGGCAATCTATCAATCATTTTAAAGAAGATAAACCCTACCAAGATCGCCTAGAGCTCCAGGTTTGTCTTTTTCTCATCTGAAACTGAAGCCTCCCTTCTCCTAAATTCTTTTTTGATCCACATTGGTCCTCCAGATGAAAGGATTTCTTCTATTCCAACATCTAGAGCTCTCTCTAACCAACGAATGACTCAGCTGAGGAGTCAACTTGACCAAACAAAATTAAAAATCCCTATTCGCATCTTTATTTGTGGTGAGTTTGACTTCCTCACAGAGGCTAAACATGATGAAGCCCTCAAGGACGAAGAAGATATACACGTATAACGACAACAGATGGAAGACTGCTTAAAGCTGGCGAAGTCTCTAGACGACAAATCTCAGGCCAAAGGGAAGCTAAGGAAGAAAGACCCAGTCAAGGCTCAGGTCCAGCTGCTCTTCCAAGCTGAACGTGAACATTAGAGAACGCTGACACTGAAAGACCGCAACCAGAGATGGTGTGAAGAAAGATTGAAGAAAAGAATAAGTCCCCGCCGAATTTCAAACGTCACTATCAATGGATGGATGAAGGATGGTGGAATTCTCATCTCCATGGTCATCTCTAGAGACAACCTTGAGGCTGTCACCAAGTCTCCTTCATATCTCGGGCAGTACGACTACGATGAATGGCTAGAGATTCGTCAAGACATTCAGCGTTCAAAGTCCAAGCACAAGCAGATAATTAAAGACATCCTGAAAACTCTTCAAGAAGGGGTCAAAGTTCGTTGTTGTCCCTCCAATGCCTGAAAAGATGCACACTAGAAGAAGACACCTTTCAGATCCTAATGATGGACCTTCTCATAGGAATGAACACGAAACAAAGTTCTCCTTAGAGGAAATTCAAAAGGATCAAAAGAAGCCAGATACCTCAAAGTTGAACCTGACACTGCCAGGGAAGGGTCCTTACATACCCAACACTATGCATGTGAAGTCGTAGTATGGATTAATTTTCATTGACTATGATGGCGAATACAGCGTGTATCTGAGTTCCACCTCTGTCCAATAGACCACCTTGAGTATCTCAGATCTTGGTTGGACAATGACCTACCTGGTGTGGTGATGAACCACAGGATGAGAAAGGAGCTACTATGAAAAAAGAAGCTTGTAGAAGACGTACCAGGTTATATCGACTTCAGTGACTTAGGATAGTTAACTTTATATCTTGTAATCGTGTTTTCCTTTTTTTTCTTTAAGTGTACATTCTATATGTAATAGTTCTAGCAATCACTTATGTAACACTTGCAATTTTTCCAATTAATAATACAAAGTATTCTTTAGTGTTACTGAAAAAGATCCCTGAAAAGACTAATAGGGACAAGTATCTATGAGTTTCAATTTTCTTTCATTCAGTGACAACTTTCAGTCAGTGGATATGCTTTCAGTATTCAATTATCATATTTGTGTTTGTTTCTCTTGAACTTGTAATCCTTTACAAACTTGATTAAACTATATTATTGAAAAAGATCCCAAAATAATTAAAAGAGACATGCATTTTACTTGTACCTTTTTCTTACTATTATAACTTAGGCAATTTTCTTTATGTTGCTTTGTCATCATCAAATAAGGGGAGATTGTTGATCCTTTCTCTCATTGATTTGATGATGATCCCTTTTATCTATAGAAGTATAGTATTTCTGTTATTCAGTTTCAGCGATCTTCACTGAGTCTGTTCAGTGATCACTGAACATGTATTGTAATTCCTCCAAAAGCTTGACATGTGCTTTGTACCTTCTAAATTGCATTTAATGCAATAGGTATAAATAGTTGAGTGTTCTCCTCTCAGTTATCAATCTTCCCCACCACTAACTTACGCAAGAAGTTACTTCTCTCATTACTCTCTATCTAAGAGAAAGAACTACTTTAAACAAGTGAAGAGCAGTTTTATTCTTATCTTTATTTCTTATAGAAAATCTTTTCTCTTTGCTATTTGTAATTGTGTGTATCTTAGATTGTTTAGATATGTTCTTTACCTTATCTGTTTTGCAAACAATCTATAAAATTTGTATTGATCTTCTTTATCAATATATAATATTTAAAAGTGAAAGTTTATATGTTTGTGTTCATCCCTCCCTTCTACAAACTGATTACCTATAACTCTTGTAGATCCGATTTGTTATAACCCGATTTCAGACAATCTGGGTTGAGGTAAAATTATACGTGATTAATATTTGAATATCTAATGGTATGCATGATAAAATAATATACATGGATGATATATGTGCAAAGACATGATGAACGTAAGAGGATACATGCAAATGTTATGTTATGTATGTGTATATATGTGATAAATTGCATACCTTAATAGGTAAGGTGCAGGTGCAGTATAATAATATTTAGATGGTATCTTAGTGATGAAGTAAAGTAATGGTATCTTAGAGATGAAGTAAAGTAATGGTATCTT